>NC_069380.1:18862500-19112500 GCF_027475565.1 Acinonyx jubatus | reverse complement strand
TCATTTTAATTTTATAAATGTATCTGCTGCCTGGTCATTTTTCTTCCTGGGGGAGGGGGTTCCTTAAGGTACTATTCGAAATCTTACGTTGGGTTCAGAAGAAAGGTAAGCACAAATAGTGCAAAACTTCCCCATCTAGAGAAAGTCTTAGCATCAGTGCTAGCTTTGGGTATGCTCTCACTCATAATCAATGTGTTTGCAGATACACATTTTTAACATATTTTAAAAATCAAAGTGACACATACATGTAGCTTTTTAAGAACTCAACGGTACTCACAGCCTTATGGTAAGTGTAACATCCCTTTGAACCTCAAAATCTCCCAGGCCTGCCCCCCTGTGATGCATACTCCAGACTTTTCCAGCTTTAGACCTCTACTGCCAAATCTCTTTTACCTTTCATGTCATCAAAGTAGCTATTAAAATTTGATAAGCAATAGAATGGGATACAAAATGACATGCCAGAATAACATTAAAAAAATCTCTACTGCATAATAGACACTGGAATGAAGATTAGATGTTGGTTAGCCCCGGTAATACTCAAGTAAGAACATGTTGGCATTCTGCCTTGGAAGGACGCTACCCTATGGATGAAATATACAGGTGAAGATATGAAAAAGGAAAAAAATCAACATATTACAAGAGAAAAATTCAGGTAGTGAAACATAAGCGTGAATCTGCTTTGGAACCATTACGCCAGGTTTCTGCATTTCCTAAAGGTTGGAGAACTACTTTTGCCTCAAAGCAGATGAGAGAACAGACGGTGTGCCGAACATCGAGGCCCTACACTCCTGAATTCTTATTCTTGCTAGAAAAAAATACGAACAGGTATATGAAAGTCTACAAAAAAAAAAAAAAGACAAAATCAGGGGAATAAAGAATATAATCCTAAATAAGATACTGGAATTTTAAAAATTATTTGTATTAAACAGTGGTTTTCCACTTGAGCTACACATTAGAATTATCTGTTTTAGAACCACTACAATCCAAGACACAATCAGGGATTTTAATTCGATTAGTCTGGCATAGGCCCAGACATCACCATTTTTTAAGGTTTCCCAAATGTTCTAGTCATGCAGCTGGCGTCATAAACCACACATATTCAAGGAAGACAGCCTCTTAACCTCATGTGCCTTCACTGTGAGTTCCTTTCACCTAATGGTGGTGAAGGCTTTTTCTCCTTCATTCACTCTCATATGTTCTCAAGCATGTCTGTAAAGATGCTTGGTAGAGGGGGATGGGGATGGGTGAAATAGGTGAAGGGGATTAAGAGGCACAGACTTCCAAGTATGAAATAAATAAGTCACAGGGATGAAGAGTACGGCATGGGGCATATAGCCGATAATATTGTAATAACTTTGTGTGATGACAGAGGGTAACTACACTTACAGTGAGCATTTTCCATTGTATAGAACAGTTGAATCACTATGTTGTACACCTGAAACTAATATAAGACTCTATGTCAACCATATTTCAATTAAAATTTTAAAAATTAAAAATTAAAAAAAATGCTTGGTTAGAGCCAAGTTTCAATCTGTGCCCCAAGAACAGAATTTATTACTACGCAAGGCTAAGACCTAACAGGGACAGGTATTGTTAGTTCTGTGTTAATAAACAAGTGCTCAATAAGCAGGGCAAGTCATTTAACCTCTTCTTTGCTACATTATTTCTTAAAATATCTTGAAAATATAAATATAAAAATAATTTTTTCCACAATAGCCAAAAGGTGAAAATAACCCAAATGTCCAACAACAGATAAATGGATAAACAAAACGTCGTACAAACACACAATGGAATATTCAGTCACAGAAAGGTATGAAATTCTGACCCAAAAGGAAAAGTACTGTGTAATACCACTTACATGAAATATCTGGAATATGCAAATTTACAGAGACAAAAGGTGGATTAAAGGTCACCAGGGGCTGGCGGGGAGGGACGGGGATGAGAAGTTATCGTTTAATGGGTACGGAGTTTCCTGCTTGGAGCCATGGAAAAGTTCTGCAGATAGGTAGTAGTAATGACTGTACAATATTGTGAAGTAATCGGTGCCACTTAAAATGGTTAACGTGGTAAATTTTATGTTACATATATTTTACCAACATAAAAAAAATTGAGAATAGCGGAAAAAGGGAAGAAGAGAAGGAGGGAAGGAAGGAAAGAAGGCAGTCAAGCAGGCAAGCCAAATATACAACTACAAAAACTAAATCTTGGAAATTTCCTGTTAGTATATGCTACAAAAGGGGCTCAAGGCAAAGGTGATACCAATGGAATGAAAACTTGTGTATGAATTCATCCGCGAGAAGCTGGAGGAGGGTCAGTAATGTATCCTCCAGACTGACAAGGTACTTTAGTACTGAAAAACGAAGCAAGTCACTCGGTACCATTTACACTGAGTTTTATGCAGGGTAACTTACAGACGGGGGCAATGGGCGGGCGGGTGAGGCAGGAGGCGGATCCAGACACTACACAACTATTCTCTGTCCCCATTCTTCACCCCTTCTCCCCAGCTATGCTGACCTTAAACCCCAGGTTTATGGAGTGAGGGGCATGGTGGTGAGGCCACAAGGCAGTTATCTAAAGTGGTACCAGCTGTGAGCCAGAGGGAAGAACAAGAAGGAAGGCCAAAGATGGAGTCTATGCGGTCAGCACTCCTACATTAACCCAGGAAAGCCAACTGCCAAATGGAATCTGGTACATTCCTGAGGACATAGCCAGACATGACAAGAGGCTGCCTTTTCCATTTTGCACACCATACTTACTGGATGCTTAAGGGTACAGAGTTCATACAGAATGCATCCCAAGGACCAGATGTCACTGGAAGCATAAAGAAGCAACGTAATGACAAATGGGTTATGAGTGAATATGTGGAATATAAAAAAAAAAAAAATGAAATATTACCTTTAATAAGAATAGGTGTCATAAGTAATTCCTAGCTATTACAATAAAACATATGATAAAATAATAAAAAAAAATGAAACAAACTATATGGTAAGTTTGGTCTAACACTTAGATATTTACTAACAGGAATGTTCACAATACAACTCTCTGTTCCCCAGCCCCTACCCTCCCAAATCAGGGTGGTTCCGGTATGATTTCAGCAGCATGTGGTACAAGAGGGTGTATCTGTGGACTCAGACTAGCATAGTTGGAAGGACTTTAGAAGTCATGCAGTGCAGCTCCCACTCAGACCTGTGTACAGCCCCAGGCCCTGATGAACAGCGCTCAACCTCGGGTGGGGCCCACGCCCCTGCTGGCTGGCTCTGTGGGCTGGCCGTCTTCCTTATCAGAAGCTAAAATGTGTCTCTTGGGAACCCTCACCACCCCGTGTTAGCTCCACATACCTAAACAAAGAGAATAAGCCTACTCATCCCTCCACAAACAGTTCTTCAAAAATCAGAAAACTGACTTCTCTAGTTTGCTCCACACGCCCACCCTTCTGCATACGAAGCATCCCCTTTTCCTCCATCGCTCTCACCGCCTGGTTGCCATGCCCCAGACCTTTTCTATGTGATGTTCTTTGCATTTTAACTAATGGCTTTAAGTAACCGTTTCCCCCAACTTTTTATTTTTTTTTAATTTCAAACCTACAGAAAAGTAAATGCCCGCATGCTCTTTCTTAGACTCCCCAATGTTAACATTTGCCACGTTTGTAGGCTATTACCCTCTTCCATATAAATCTGAACCTCTTATAAAAAAGACTGCAGACAGCAAAGCCTTCACCCCTAAACATGTCGGCATGTATCTCCTAAGAACAAGGAACACTCTCCCTCATAAACACAAAACCATGATCACGTCCAAGAAATGTAACCTTAATTCAGTACTATTATTGAATATTTGTCCAAACTCCAATTTCCCCAATTGTCCCCATAAGTTCCTGGACAGCTGTTCTATTCCCAATTCACTCAATTTTACTCTTAAAGGAACCTATTCAGTATGGATTATCATGCCTTTCCAGAAATCAACTTGACAAAAGGTAACAAGAGCCTTGAGGTGTTTCTACTTCTAGGAATTCATGCCAGGAATGTGTAGAAAATAATGACCTATATTTAGGCACAACAGGTATATTAATTACAATACTGTTTGTGATGCTGAAAATTGGAAATATATCATTAGATCAACAACACTATTTATGAAGAGTTTAAATGCATAGTGAAATGAATATGATATAATGTAAAGTAAAAAAAAAGCAGGAAGCCAAGATGCATATAGAGTACATAAACTAGGTTTGGGGGGGAAGTGAATGGATGGAAAAAACACCAAAATGTTATTAATAGCAGGGAAAAAGTGACAGTCATATCCTTTCTTATATATCTCTCTACTGCCAAAATTCTCCCTGCTCATCCACTCCATCAATGGGCACGTATTACTTGTATTCAGAAAAATATTATTTTTTAAACCATAAGGCCTTAATATTCTCTCCTTATATTTAATTAACCTATCGGTTAAGTGCTCATTATCCAGTCCTGTAATGTTAACTCATTGACATAACCCAGTGGTCCCCGAATTCTGCTGCACATTGGAATCATTTGGGGATCCTGGAAATTACCGATGCCTACTTCCCACTCCCAGACATTCTGATGTATAGGGCAGAGCTGTAACCTGTGCCTTGGGATTTTCAAAAGTGGGAGCAGCAGAGTGTGAGAAGCAGTGTTATCATTCACACTGTCCCTAGACGTGACTAGCCTTTCCTTCAGCATTTACCTTTGGCTCCTTTCAGCTCTGATTAAAACAGTTGGGAAACTGTGACTTTCATTTAGAAGCCTGGGCATTCTACATTGCTTTCAAATATGTAATTTTAAAGATCAAACTTCATTTGAAGGCTGCAGTGCCTGTCGCCAAGCAGTCATGCTTGCATCGAATTAAATACATTACTTACCTTTTATTGTTATAAGGCATGTTTTCCCAAATTTCTGGGGGCACATAATAAGGTGTTCCCACATATGTACAAGCAAACGCCATAGGACTGAAACCATAAAAAGGCAAAGAATGATTATAGAGCATTCCTGAAGAATGGAGGTTTTGATTGCTACAGAACAGAAGTACATACCTGGAGAGAAGACGGGCAGATCCAAAATCTCCCAGTTTTACTCTTCCATTTTGGGTGAGGAAGATATTCTGCGTTAAAAAAGAAGACCTCAGATTATGTCTTCCATCATTCACACATAAGGCAGAGATTTCCGGAGAAGCTGTCTTTCAAAGCCCACTGATGACAGAGATTAAGGGGAGAGATGCTGACAGCTGAGTCCCTGAGTGGAACACAAAAGACAAGATACCCTCTTGACAGCTACATATTCCCCTGCTTGGAAATTCAGGATCCCTGCTTAGAAATCAAACAAGTGAGCTTAAGATTGTATCAGCAGAGCCTGATGGACCGCCTGGGAGCCTGTGTCAGCATGATGCCTCCATGTGGCTGGTCTAGGTCTTGACCATTTTCCATCAGAGATCATATGATCACAGTAAGCAGTCGCAAAGAGAGTGTGGATCATATTAACATATACTACTAAAGAGACTTAATGATCTTTTTCAGGTAGTACCTTATCTGGCTTGTATAAATATTAGGATGACAAATATTTCTAAGCTAAATAAAAATGTCCCAGAAGGAAACAGAATAACACAGAAAAAAGACTGAGTGGAACAGTTTTTGTTTCTGTTTTTGCTTTTAGGCCCCACAAGGTATTCCACTTACCTTGGACTTGATATCTCTGTGTAACACACGTTTCTTGTGAATGTGATTTACTCCAAGGCACATTTGTGTAAACCAATTAAGTATCTGGAAGGAAAAAGGAGGCAATAATTGCAGGAATGCAATAACTGGTTCATGTTAACCCCAAATCCTAAAGAATCGTCTCTAGGCCTTAGTTCACCTGGGTTTTCCATAATGTAAATACAGAACTCCTAAAAATTACATAGTTCAACTAAGATTCAATGTTGCCTGGAGAAATTCAGAAAAACCGTGAAGCCCATGTTTCATCATCTTATGTATGATCTAAATAACAACTTAGTTCAATAAAACTCTCGCTATGGTTTTCTTGAATTCAACCAAATAAAAGTATTTCTTAAATATGTATATAAAGATAGTTCATCACTAAGGAATAAATACACTACTCCTTTTTGTAATCATTATGTCAGATTTTCATTTACTTTGTCAGAATGCTCATATGTTAACATTAAAGGATTTCATTCTATTGTCAACAATCCTGTGAGGTCAGCATTTTCTGCTCATAAATCCCTAGTCAATAGTACTCAGAATCTCCAGGTGCCTAGGAAGCCTATGTTTAAACGTCAAACTGATTTCTTTTTTTTTTCTTTTTTTAATTTTTAAAAAATAAAATGTTTTTTAAATGTTTATTTTTGAGAGAGAGACAGAGTGAGACTGGGGGGAAGGGCAGAGAGACAGAAGGAGACACAGAATCCAAAGCAGGCTCCAGGCTCTGAGCTGTCAGCACAGAGCCTGACATGGGGCTCAAACTCACCAGCTGTGAGATCATGACCTGAGCGGAAGTCAGATGCTTAACCGACTGAGCCACCAAGGCGCCCCGATTTTTTTTCTTTTTTGCTATGGAGATTCATTCCTTTGAAGTCAAGGCTGACTTCCTTCTCTGGAACCCATATTTTTAATACCACAACTTCTAAATGAAAAATGTTTATACCAATATACTTTCATAACATGCATTGTTCCCTAAATCAAACTAAATCTCATTAAGGTTGTTTATTTAAATATTTTCCTTCGTCAATTCATTTCAATAGTATTTAATACACAAGTTTTCATTAAAAAGGCAGGAAGTACTAGACTTAAGGGAATGTGCTAATCTGTAAGAGAATGTGCTAATCTGTAAAAGGAAAAAGAGTGAGAATACATACTCTCAAGAAAAAGGAATTTACGCTTCATTCTTGGGATGATCCTGTAATGCAAAATAAATCCATCCACCTTCTGAAATTTCAATATAACACAATTGTGAATTTTAAATATATAGGGCAATATATGAATCAGACAATTTTGAAATTCTTCTAAACACATAAGTTTTATTCCTTGATATTTTATAAACAAGGGTGCCTGGGAAGCTCAGTCTGTTGAGCATCCAACTCTTGATTTCAGCTCAGGTCTTGATTTCGGTTGTGGCTTCAAGCCCTGTGTTGGCCTCTGCGATGAGTGTGGAGCCTGCCAAAGATTCTCTCTCTCTTTCTCTGCCCCTCCCTTGCTTGCACTCTCCCTCTTTAAAATTAAAAAAAAAAAAATTTTAATGTTGATATTTTATCAACATATCTATTTAACTTCCTAAAGATATCTCAGGCAGCCAGATCTTGAACACAAAGCTGTAGCACTGATAATGGAAATGAGTTGTTTCTAACAAGTGTGAATCTAACAAGTGTATCAGGTAATCACAGGTACAATGCCTTTATTTGAACTTCTACAAATTTTACAAGGAAAGTTTGCTTCCAAACCTTGAGAGAAACTATATAAGTCAGTCTCTTACCATATCTTCAGGAAACAACTTTCCTTTCTGATGCTTAATCTTTTGCATGAGGTCCCCTCCGTCACAATACTCCATCACAATATACAGGTGTCCCTCAGCTAAAACAAGAAGAAGACTCTTTAGGAAAGCCTGGTGGCCACAAATCAAATTCTACATTGCATGTATTTGGGGGAATTCATATTTACCTTCAAATGATTCTTTAAAGGCAACAATATTGGGGTGTTTCATTTTGGCTAACAGAACAGCCTCCTTCCTAGAATTCCGTGTACCAGAGAAAGACTAGAAAAAGATTTTAAACAGCATGAATGTAATACTTCATTTTAAAATAGATAGCTTTACAACAATACAGTATACAGTTGACCTCTGAACCACATGGGGGTCAGGGGCAATGGCCCCCGTGCAATTGAAAATCCACATGTGATATGTGACTCCCCAAAAATGTAGCTACTAATAGCCTTGCCAATAACATGCACAGTCAGTTATCACACATGTTGTATGTTTTATGTATTATATACTGTATTCTTACAATAAAGCTAAAGAAAAGAAAATGTTATTAAGAAAATCACAAGGGAGAAAAAATACATTTATACTACTATACTGCGTTTATCAAAAAAATACTCATATAAGTGGACCCATGCAGTTCAAACCTGAGTTGTTCAAGGGTCAGGTGTGCTTTGTATACTTCAATGCTAGATGCAGTTTTAAAGCACTGCACTTTGACCCAACTTATGTTTATCAAACTCTTAAGAGAAAATGTGGTGATTTTTTTAATTATGGCTGTATTATGCTTAAGCTGACCCCTTATATCCTTACAAGCATAGAATATAAACCAGTTTTAATACAGTCTAAGAGGGGTGCTTGGGTGGCTCCGTCGGTTAAGGGTCTGACTTCTGCTCAGGTCATGACCTCACAGTTGATGGGTTCAAGTCCTCCTAGGGCTCTATGCTGACGGCACAGAGGCCTGGGGCCTGCTTCGGATTCTGTGTCTCCCACTCTCTCTGCCCCTCCCCGACTTGCCCTCGTTCTGTCTCTCTCTCTCTGTCAAAAATAAATAAAAACATGAGAGACATGTGGGGGAGGGGCAGAGAGAGAGGGAGACACAGAATCCGAAGCAGGCTCCAGGCTCTAAGCTGGCAGCACAGAGCCCAACGTGGGGCTCGAACCCACAAACTGTGAGATCATGACCTGAGCCAAAGTCGGAGGCTCAACTGACTGAACCACCCAGGTGCCCCTAAAACATTTTTTTTAACATGAGCCTGAGCATAAATTTTTGGGGGAGCCAAGATGCCATTAACAATAGTTATCCTTAAAGAAAATCTGGGGCTGTCATGTTTTACTGTCTGCATTATGTTTCCAAACCACTGGCCCAGATGAAAAAGGAGACTGATGCGTTACTGTGGTAAGGATGGAAGGAGATGATTTACAAAAGAAGCTTCCAAAGCTGTTTGTCCCCTCACTTATTCTCCGAGGACGAAATCCTGAATGACTTATCTTTCAATTAAGAAACTGCCATTGACTACATACTAGCATAAGGGTTCTCAGAGCAGCACCGCCACCATCTGGGAACTCCTTAAAAATGCAAATTCACAGGCCCACCTGGACCTACTCAACCAGAAGGGGGGGCAGCCATCTGTGTTTTCACCTCCAGATGACTCTGAAGCCCAGCTGAGAATCACTAAACGAGGTCAAGGATGCAGTGGGGAAATACAATTCTGAGAATTTTATTAAAATGTATTTTTAAAAACTTGATCAAGACATTATCAAGCTGCCTCCATGGCACATTCTTTTCTATGACACATTGTTTCTATGACAACTATGATAAACACTGATAAGTCAGCACCTTCCTCATCTTACAAGGAAATAAAACCCAAAACTGAGCCACAGAATACGTTCCCTGAGACCAAAGGCTGGCACTTTAGGTTTTTGCTCTTCATGGCATTTTTATGCTCCATTTTCATTAATATGACACCTGAGCTGCTGTTGGCAAAGATTCTTACCCTCTTAGGTACGCAAAATTGGAAATTATTACAAATTATTCCTTGAGATAAAAGCAACAGCAATTGCCTCCTGGACTATTTTTCTCCCTTATTGTTAATTACAATATCCAAAAATTCATATAAAATATATCAAGACATGCTAGCTCAGTCAAAAGAGCATCTGACACTTGATCTTGGGGTCATGAGTTTGAGCCCCGCGTTGGGTGTAGACATTTAATAAGTTGTATTAAGTAAATGCAACTTAAAATATATATATGTATATATATGTATATATCATATATATGATATATACATATATATGCATATATCATATATATGACGTATGCATATATATGCATATATATGTATATATCATATATATATGATATACAGATATATCAAGACCTTGTAAAGCTAATGAATAAACTCATTACATCTTTTGCTCACAAAAGCAATTCCATGTTAAATCTCAAGAACTTATTTCCCTGGCCAAATTGCATGTACACTTTCGACATGAGCTAATTGCTTCAGGAGGTACCTTGGGAAGCCTTATTTCCTTCATGGCAAACGTCTGATTACTGTTCTCTTGCTGAACCAAAAGGGCTCTGCCGAAGGAGCCCTCTCCAATTACTCTTAGGACCAAGTAGCCATCCATGCTGGGGCACCCCACAGCCCTCCTCCACTCGCACAGTCACCACAGCCTCTCCCAACCTGTATTCAAAAACAGAAATTTTGACAATTAAATGTATTTTCAAAAGGCAGAATCAATTCGAAGTAGCTCTAATCACCCTAATAGGACGACAGCAATTTATTCCTTGTCTACCGCTGAACAGGTAGACACTGAACACTCACGCCAGCTTTTATAATCCCGAATAAAAACCCCATTTACAGGGGCACCTGGGTGGCTCAGGCAGCTAAGCAACTTGATTTCGGTTCCAGTCATGATCTCACAGTTCCTGAGTTCGAGCCCTGCATGGAGCCCCACACTGGGCTCCACACCGACAGCATGCTTGGGATTCTCTCTCTCCCTCTCTCTCTGTTCCTCCTTCAATCATGCTTGCTCTCTCTAAATAAATAAATAAATAAATAAATAAATAAATAAATAAATAAACTTTAAAGATACATTTACAGAACTGTACTGCATTTATCAAAACATCCATACATAAGTGAACTTGAGCAGTTCAAACTCGTGTTGTTCAAGGGTCAAGTGTGGTTTGTATACTTCAGTGCTAGATGCAGTTTTACAGCACTGCACTTTGGTCTCTCATGGTCCCTGCCATCGCACGTGCCCCAAAGCAGAGACCTCCGACCTCAACAAATGCAGGGTGGTGAGTCTCACAGAGTTACGCTGGCACACGGCAGAAATATCCAGAGGAGTTAGGAAAATGGTATTTAACTGAAGTCTGAAGGATGAATGAAAGTTGGCCAGGAAAAGAGAGAAGAGTGATGTAGGCAGAGGGGCTGGCATATGTTAAGAGCAAAAGAGACTGTTCAGTTCAAGGAAGTGAAAGAACTGTAACAGGCTGGTGAGGCAGACAGGGCCTTGTATGAAAGCTACTGTACGTCAAGCTCAGGTGGCTGGATTTTCTCTTTGGGGTAATGAATGTGCTGTCTCTGAAGGATTTTAATCGAGAGCATATTAGAAAACTCACTCACTCTGGCTGCAGAGCGAATGGATCGCAGAGGGGAGGGGGCCTGAGGGCTGGAGTGGGACTCCAACAAAAAAGGCAAAAAAATGATGATGGAGTAGAAGAGGGTGGTGGCAATGGCGATGAAGAAACAAGAAGGAAATATGTAGAAAGAATTGGCAAGGGTTTTAGCAGTACATTTATGGGGAACAAGCTGGGAGAAGGGGACAAGGTAGACTCCCAGGTTTCTGGTATAAACTGGGTGAATGACATCATTCCCTGAAAGAAAGGAAAACCACAATGGTGGTGGTGGTGCTGTGTGTACGTGTGTGTGTCTGTGTGTGTGTTTCTGGCAGTGAGAGTGTGGCAGGGGCGGGGAAAGGCATGGTGAAGGGAGACATGTTCATTTTAGGACATGTTGAGTTGGAGATGCCTGGGATTAAGAAAGATAAGTAGTGGGGCAGCTGGGTGGCTCAGTCAGTTAAGCCTCTGATTTAGGTCAAGATCTCTCAGCTGGTGAGTTCGAGCCCCGAGTGGGGCTCTGTGTTGAGCTGTCAGCCTGTTTCAGATTCTGTGTCTCCCTCCCTCTATGCCCCTCCCTCTCTCTCTGCCCCTCCCTCGCTCGCTCCGTCTCTCTCTCTCTCTCTCAAAATTAAATAAACATTAAAAAAAGAAGAAGAAGAAGAAGAGACACGCAGAGCCTTTGAACTTCAGTGTCTCTTTCTGTTATTTCTAGGATGAAGCAGCTAGCTGGATGGATCACAGGTAAAGGAGAAAGAATACAAAGTTCCTAACACTCTGCCTGGTACAGAGGAGACCCTGGATAAATGGCAGCTGTTATTATTATTATTACAATTTTAGAAAGATGATGCAATTTTTTTCACTGTAGGAAAAAAAAACTCACTAGAATGAATTACCTTAGCTTTTAGAAAGCTTACTTGTAGTTTTGTTTTTGTTTTAAAATCACACCACAAAGAATTATGAGGCACGGAGAGCACCGTAGGTAAAGCAAAACTCACAAACCAAAACCTACATAGTACAGGGACCTGTAAAATGCCATTTGTATTCATGCGTGTCATAGAAGGGCCAGGAAACTAGAAATTTCTGCATATTGACTAACTTAGATGCATTGTGTTCAAAACCAATTCTTTTCAGGAACAGTCAGGTTTTCAGTATATTCAGGGATCTGAAAGAAAACAAGTTCTTTGCCATATTCTAATTGACTCTTGGTACTACCCGATTTAACAAGGAGGCCAAGTTTTCCCATGTTCCTATTCTTTTATTCTTCAGGGTCTTTATTTTATGTAATGGACAGTAACCGATGAGGAAGGGCAACCACTGATTTTTCTTAACTGAAAACCAGCATTTATTTGGTCCTTTCTGCCCATATTTGCCCATTACTCAATATTAACACCCATATTTTGGTAAAAGACCTGTGTATACTCTGAGCGTCACAAAGTCCCTTTGCATGCCTCTCCCAATCAAAAACTAGTAAAAGTGATTTGCAAATGGCCAGAAATGGGAGCACGGGTGCAAAACCTTGGCGTTCAAGTTTAGAAGGGGTCGCGTGCGGTGACCGCACCATGCGGGAGGCCAGCCGCGCCCAAATCCTTCCTCCGGGAGAATCCGTGCCACCTCGCAGTCCTCCACCTGCACCTGCGGTGCACCTGCGCGGCGCCGGGCGCCCAAAGGACCCAAGGCTGCGAGGGAGAGGGGGGAGGGGACCTGCGGGCGAGCGGCCCAGGCCCGGGGCGGAGCTGGGGTGTGGATCCTCGAGCGCCGAGAGCCGGTCTCCCGCTCGCCCCCGCCGCGCGAGGGCATCGCCCGCTCCAGGGGCCCCAGGCCGCCACTGCGGTCGCGCTCATTCTTCCAGAGTCTCCGTGCCTGGCGGCAGCACCGCTTACCAGCTTCCCCGGCGACCCGAGCCGGCTTCTGCGTCTGCGCGTTTCCGCTGGGCGGGCCCAGCAGGTCGTCTCTCGGGTTGCCGGTGATGGAAGGTCCCCGGGTTGGGCGGGAGGCGCTGTTATCGGAGTAGCCGGGCCTACTAAGGGCGCGTTTTAAAAGTTGTTCATCCACGTTGCTCTAGAACAATGCCAGTAACATTGAGGGGAAAGCATATTCCAGCAACGTGAGGTTTGCCTCCAATTTAAGCGAACAGCTCATGTAGACCAGTTTCTTGGGCCCAGCATTCCCCTTACTAGCTGAGTGACATTGGGCAAGTGTGGAGAGGGAAACAGTCCCCCCACCCCCCATGCCCATATCCTTCTCCATGGAAGTTGTGGATGTTAGGTTCCATGGTAAAGGCAGTTAAGATTGCAGGTGAAATTAAGGTTGCTAACCAACTAAGTCTAAAATATGGAGATGACTGGATTCTCCAGGCAGGCCCAGTGTGATCACAAGGGCCCCTGCAAGTGGAAGAGAGGGGCAGAGTAGTGGTCAGAGAGGTCTGAAGATGCAGGTCGGGGCCATCAGCCAAGGGATGCAGGAGGACTCAAGAAGCTGGAAAAGGCCAGGAAACAAATTGCCCCCTTGAACTTCCAGAAGAAACACAATCCTGTCTATACTTTGTTTTTAGTGCAGTGAGGTCTAATCCAGACTTCTGACTTGCAGAAGAGAATACATTTGTGTTGTTTTAAGCCACTGTGTGGTGATTTGTTATAAGGGCAAGTCTAGAAAACTCATACAGCAAGTCATTAAACCTCTCTGTGTATGAGTATAGGACCTGCCTCATAGGAGTAGTGTGAAAATCAAAATGGGTGTACGGTAAAACCTTGGATTGCAAGTAACTTGTTCTGTGAGTGTTCTGCAAGACGAGCAAACATTTCTAATAAATTTTAACTTGATAAAGGAGCTAAGTCTTGTAATACGAGTAGTACGTGATGGTGAAAGTCACATGATCACAACTGAGCCAAAGATTCTTCCCTCTCTCTCTCTCTCTCTCTGGGATTGTGGGTGATGTCTCCCATGCTCCGATGCTGGGTCTCAGGCCATTGTGTTTGGCAGAAATCAGTGATTTTTCAGAATGTTGGAACTGGCACTGGTGTATTTTTTGTCACTTCAAAGCACCAATGGACACTCCTTTGCTTTTCCATACAAGAGTAACCTTAGGAACACTTTGCTTCATTCTAGGTCATTGGATAGGTTCCTTGTTAAAGCTGCACAAAAAAAGATTCCATTGAGCCAAGAGACAGCCGTGATTCTGTTAGTGATATTGAAAATCGTCCTACACAATAACCCTCCTCTCTTGTTGTCTCCCCACATCAGCCATGAAGGTTTTCAAAGGTAGGTGCAGTTAATTTTTCTTTATATTTTGTATTTTCTTTATTATTTTGTATTATATTACAATCTTGTTATCATTAAAATTTTTTTTTATTTTTTTATTTTTTTGAAAGAGAAACAGAGCGTGAGCGGGGGAGGAGCAGAGAGAGAGAGGAAGACACAGACTCCGAATTAGGCTCCAGGCTCTGAGCTGTCAGCACAGAGCCCAAAGCGGGGCTTGAACTCATGAACGGCGAGATCATGACCTGAGCCAAAGTCAGATGGTTAACCAACTGAGCCACCCAGGTCCCCCAGTATTGTTATCATTTTTACATGAATATTTTTGGGTTGTGGAAAGAAACCATCTGAGTTTCCATGATTTCTTATGGGAAATTCGTTTTGATATACAAGTGCTTTGGATTACAAGCATGTTTCTGGAACGAATTATGCTTGCAAACAAAGATTTCACTGTATTAGAATATATACATATTAGAACAACTTCTGTCTGTACTTGTCTGTGCTGAACGTGTTCACCATAATATGGCAGCGTTAATATGCTATCATTCTATAACGTAGAGATAAGAGCAGGGTCTCTGGAGTATAATGTTCTTTCTGAATGGTCAACATTTGCAACATCTGCATTGGTTGGTTTCAATTAAAGAAACAAAAACAAAACTACTGTACAGGTCTATGCCCAGAATGCTACTAGTTTCCATGAACTAATTAATGCCCATGCTGCTCAAGCCACAGGCACAGACCTCACCACTTTATATTCATGACAGTGCTGGGGCAAAAGTCATAAAACCGCCCAACTCTTTTCTTTCTTGCCCTGTGTCATGAAAAGGACTCTTTTATCTTGTTCCATGAATGTATTAGTTTTCTAGGGCTGCCCTAACAAAAACAAAGTGTCACAAACTGAGTGGCTTAAACCACAAAAGTGTATCCTGTTACAGTTCTGGAGCCTACGTGTCCAAAATAAAGGTGTCAGCAGGATTCTTGCTGAGGACTCAGAGAGGGACCTGTTCTGGGCCTCTCTGGCTTGTAAAATGCTGTCTCTTCCCTGTGTCTTCACATCACCTTCCCAGTCATATTAGACTAGGAGCCAACCCTAGTCCAGTCTTATCTCAATTACATCTGCAATGACCCTATTTCCAAATAAGGTCACATTCTGAAGTCCTGGGGGCTAAAACTCCAACATAACTTTTTTGGTGTGATATAATTCAACCTGTAACAAGCAGCAAGCAGAGACTAGTGAGCATGGGGAAGAGGAAATAGAACAGATATGACCCCTTTTCTCTATAGCTGTTGCCAAACTATGGCTCCCAGGCAGGGGACTTCTGAACTGGGTAGTGATTGGAAATAAAATATTGCTATAGGTAACATATACAAGGTACTAGGCATTGTTTTAAGTGAATCAATACATGTGAAGTGTTTAGAATAGGACTAGATAATGGTAAGTGTCAGCTATCAACTCATTTTAATCTCCAAAACACCCCTAAAGGTACAATTATTATCTCTGGAGCACAGAGAGGTTTTTTGTCTCAGGTCCCATAGCTAGTAAGTGGTAAAACTGGAATTAGAACCCCAGCGGTATGGTATGACTCAAGTCTGATTCTTATTTGGAGACAGAGCATACATACACACACGCAAGCAGGGAGGGACAGAGAGAGAGAGAGAGAGACAGTGAAAGAGAGAGAGAATTCCAAACAGGCTCTGCACTGTCAGCACAGAGCCTGATGCGGGGCTCAAACTCACGAACTGTGAGATCATGACCGGAGCTGAAATCAAGAGTCAGACGCTTAATCAACTGAGCCACCCGGGTGCCCCTCAAGTCTGATTCTTAACCATGACCCTTCAGTGTTAGATGTTGCTTGCAGCCGTAAACAGTGTCAAAAGCTGAGTTACAAAGTTCCCATGTAGTCTTAATGTTACATTGATCTAGGTCAATGAAAAATTCCTTATGACTTAGTAAATTAGAGAAAAAGCAAGTTGTAAAACCATACATGAAGTATGGTACCATTTATGAACAAAGCAAAACAAAACCTACAAAATCCACACATACACATATGTGTCTATAGGTGTACAAGTCTGTGTATATGTTAAATACACAGAAAAAATTTGGAAGGTTACTAATACTAGCAACACTTAAGAAGGGTGGTGTGGGGCACCTGGGTGGCTCAGTTGGTTAAGCGTCTGGCTTCCCCTCAGATCATGATCTCACGGTTCCTGGGTTCAGTTTGGGTCCCGCATCAGGCTCTTCACTGACATCTCAGAGCCTGGGGCCTGCTTCGGATTCTTTGTCTCCCTCTTTCTGCCCCTCCCCTGCGCGCACCCTGTCTCTCTCAAAATAAACAATTTTTTTAAAAATTAAAAAAAAAAAAAAAAAGGAGTCTCTGTCTGCTTTGTAGTTACTTCAATCATTCTGTTTACTGGTGACCTTTGCTCCCCAACCTTCATTTGGTCACTCAGTGCCTCATATTTACATATTTCAGGTATAACTACATAGAAAAGACTGACTCTCAGTCCTGATTCCAAATACCTATGGAAAGGAACCTGACAGTCCAGATTGGGTCAGGTACCCATTCTGGTTAATCAACCAGGGGGACAGCCAGATAATACATAGCACAAAAATGACAAAGGGAATGATCTCCACTTTACCCCTTAGAAAGATGAAATTCAACTGAGTAACTTCTCCATGATCACATAACTTTTAGGGGAAGGTAGGAGCTGAGATTTTGAATGTAGATCCATTGGACTTTAAAGCTTATGCACCATATATCATATGCTTGGAGATATTTATCTTGGAACAAACTGAGATCAGCCATGATAACTGTCCTTGAGCACCTGAAAAGGAGCAATTACCTACGTCTGGAAAGGTTAGCACCAGGGCTATTTAAAGAGACAGATTTTCCTGCAGTTAAGGGAGGAAAGGGAGGGAAAAAGCACTCTATGAAACTTGTCCAAACATAGAACAACTTATCTCAAGCTCCCTATCACTGAGGTATCCGAAGCTATGTTATATGGCTAAATGAACCATATGGTATGCTTATTATAAAGCTAGGAGTACAGGCCAGCTTGAAGTTTATTTCAAAATGGCGTATTTGCACCATTCATACAAAGTATGAAAAAAAATGGTAAAAATTTAGGTAAACCTTTAGATAGACTGATAATTTTTCAAAAAGAAATACACTATTAAACACATATTTAAATATTAAAAACTCCAAGTCAGATCTCACTATAATGTATTTCAAAAGCGAAATTTAAATTCATTCACTGTGGTTAAACTGCATTTCATATTTGTTGAAATAAATGTCACTGAAACATCGAAATACAGATATATTTATTTATAAATATTAGGTACACAGTTTATAAAAGACTAAAAATCCTCTCCAGGACACGAAACTATTATAGAACAAAGATAGGTGCTATTGTACAAACGGAATGAGTGAACATATGACTATGTGATTCTTAAGCGCATTTATATTACACACAGTTTTAAAACTACCATATCTTTGAAGCTGTAGAATTGGTAGGCGATGTATTTAAGAATTAGTTCAGAGACTTACAAAACAATTTTATTGGTGATATTTATGTGTGGGGAGAAGAAACTGTTTATCGCATATAACTATCACGTTTCAAGGGACATGACTTAACAGGAAAGTTTTTATAAGAAACTATTAGTTATTTTAGAAATTCTACCTACATTAAAATAACATTATATATTCCTGCTCTAATTCCAACTATATCAAGTGAAATGATAAAATTTAAAATTGTAACATTTTAGATAGTCAAGTTACAAAAGGAACTAAAGAAAGAAACTCAGATTCAAAGTTTCAAATACCCACTGAGTTCGACACCTTTTCTTTCTTAGTACAAAGTATCTGCTCTTAGACATGGGGTATTCAGTTAATTACCCTTCCTGGTGACCTCAGCTACAATAAAAAAGAAAGAAGCCAACAGAGACCACAGACTCACTAGCGCTGATGGAAAGCAATAGTGAAGAGCCAAAGCACAACAGACCACAGCAGTCTGGGTAACAACAACTGGGTGGAAAAGCAAGCTAAATCTTCCATGTCTTCACATTTGAAGGGAGTCACTCTACACATTACAATTACTGACTTTTCGACTGATCTATAGAATCAAGGAAAGGTGATGAAAAGTCAGCATTCTGTTTAAAGGCTGGCATGTATATTATACATTTCAAGAACAAGCCTATGCAAATATATCAATTTTATCTAGAACACCTTTTCTGATGATGCAGCATTACTGTACTTATATTTAATGACTAAAAATTTATCTCTAACTTAAGACGATTAAAAGTGAACAAGTCAACATTATGCTGAAACCTGTTTATAGCCAAGGAATATAGTAAACTACTTGACAAATTTACCATCTTAGAAACTCCCTCTGCTAAGATCGAAAAGGTAGGATTAGCTCTCTGCTGCCCAGAAGGCAATACCTGCTATAAGGTATTGAACATCAGTAAGAGAGCTTACTGCCATGAATACTTAGGTACTTGGCCCACTCCTAAGAGACACACAAAGCCACAACAAGCAAACAAAATACCCCAGGAACAATAAAAACCCCATTTCTCATCATCACTTTATTTCTCTTCTGCTGTTCCAGGCTCTGAGAACATCGGGCATAGTGCTGAATTGGGACGGCATACGAAAGCATCGGTTTCCCCTCCCAACTCTGTTAATTGTTCCAATGAAGACACACAAGGATAATGGTCTTTTAACATATCTGGCAATTTAGAAGTCTTCTCTTGAATACGTCGAGAACGTCTCACTGGTGTTAGAAACTTTAGCTCTTTAAATGTAGAATCTGTATTGTCAAACTGTATCTTCTTTTTTACACTAAAAAGACAAAAATTATTCCCAGAGTTAAAAAACGTTAACATTTTTACTTGTTCTTTTATGCCATTTATCTTACTATAACTTGTATGTTACAACCGTGTGATTGGCTGTCTTACAGAAAAGGAGTTACCAAAGCTCCTTGTAGTTAGGAACTTATTCCTTTCTGTATTTGTTGTCACAGCACATATACAGCAGATTCTTGAATATCTGTACAATTGGCTATTTGCTCAATTCCAAAACCTACTATTATCAATAGCTTACAGACATTAAAGTAAAATATCAAAGTTTTCTTTCACAAAATGGCAATACTTAGGGAAAAGCAAAGCAAATCCAGTATTTAAAGGGTGAAATGTCCCAATGATATTGATTTGCTTGAAACCTTTACCTATTAATAAATGATAGTTCTAATCACAAGTGAAATATTTTTAGATACCATATTTATTATTCCTAAACATAAAAACAAATCACAGCACAGTACATTTTGAAAGCTTACCTTTGTAGGTATGGTGTAGTAGACACATTATATTTAATTAAGCAACTCCCCCTGGTTTCTGTACTGGGGGTTTTAACATCATTGGCTGAATCGTTTGTTTTGTCATCTTCCTCTTTTTCATCATCTTGGAATACCACATTTCTAGTTTTCTTTTCCATTTCTGGTTTTCCTGACTCTAGATTAACCCCTCTATCTTCAGTGCTGACTTCATGGATGTATTCCTTGGTTGCACAAGCCTCCTCAACATTTTCTCCTATAGAAATACATTTATAGATTAAGCTTTGGGCCAAATTGAAAGAGCAAAATCAGAAGGCATTAAAGTTATTCATAGTTGGTCAGATTTTCAAAATCAATGAAACAAACTGCCATCTTCTAACCATTTCGTTTCCTAAGCTAACACTGCTGAGAACTATTGACAAATATTTACTGGCGCCTGTGGGTCAGGGGTTGTAGATACAAATTTAAGAATGAAACCATTCCTGTCCTTTAAGAAGTTGAAAATAATTATAAAATGAGAAAAATGCCATATAACTGAGGTAAGAATAAGGGGTCATAGGAACCCCTGAAACAGAATAACTACCTTTGAGTGAGAGACAGCGAGATGGCTATGGAAAGCTTTCAAGTGACACTTAGGCTGGGGCTTGAGAAAAGAGTACTCGACAAGACCTAGGAAGACAATCTTGGTATGAAGCTTAAAAGAAAATGACCTATTAAGACAACATTAAAGGGCCAGTGTGCTTAGAATACACGGTAAGAAGCAAGGTGGGAATGTGGGGAAGAGGTGATGAGTTCAGATAGGTATGAAGGGCTGGACCGTAATGACCTTTACATGCTAGAAGTTTGGTAAAAATAAATCTCTACTGGAGCGACAGAGATACAATAAGGTTGATCACTAAAACAGATGGTTTAGAATGGCAAGGAATGATCTGTGATGATAAGAAGACAAAGCTATGGTTGTCTTAAGCAAGGTGGCAGAGAGGTAGGCAGTGAGGAGGAAGGGCTCGATTTAAGAGTTATTTCTAAGTTAGGACTTAACAAATGGATGCATGTGTGTGTCTGAATGAGTGTGCAGGTATAGTGCGGGCATCTCTTCCAAAATTTCTTGCGGAGGCCTCTTTAACCACAGAGGATTTTCTTTTTTGGGAGGAAGAGATGATGGTATGGGGAAGCAATGAGGGACGACAATGAGTCCAAAATAAAACATGCTAGATGTGAAACACTGGAGACGTCCTGGTAAATCCATCAAGCCGAGAAGACCTCTAGATTTGACTAGTAGGAAATTATTAGAGATTTTTACTAAGAGGTGTTTCAGTTATATGATACATCTGAATCTAGAAAATGTTTACATTTCATAAACCTGACAGCTAATGAATCTCTTACCTGTATCTCCCATCCCTAGCAAAGAGAATTCTTGAACAGCTTCTCTAGAGCACAGAACAGATGACAGAATTTCACAAGTAAAATTTTAGAGATGCTCTAATCAAATTGCCTCACTTTTAACACAGGAAACTGAGGCCTAGAGAGGTAAGGTAACTTTCACAGACACTCAATGACAAATTTGAGTTTTGAACCAGATCTCCTAATTAAAAATTCTTTACACTACATAAAGCCACTGAATCTTGGAGGGAGGTATGCCAACAGATGTAAGAGGAGAGAAACAACTGACAAATTTAACAAGTTTAAAAAGATAAAAGAAAAATAATTCAATGAATTTTAATAAAATCACAATTCACTTGAAGAAAATAAAAAACTTACCATATTTAACTTTTTCTTGACTCTTCGTTGTCAGAATATCTGCAATGGTATGTCGCATCTCTTCAATAGGCTTAATTGTTTTAGTGAGGGAAATGAAAGTTTTATATTCTCAGACATTAACGAGATTGTCCAAGTCAAAAATATTTTAAACAGTGATTACATTTCATACTTCAATTAATAAAACAAAGCAATGGTTCTTAGACCATGTCTCTTTTCTCAAAATACTTATTTTGGCCACTCAAATTTTTAAAAATGACTCTTTGCCATTTAAAGAAAATTTTTTTCAGGGGGCAGGGGGCGCCTGGGTGGCTCAGTCGGTTAAGCGTCTGACTTCGGCCCAGATCATGGTCTCACAGTTTGTGGGTTCAGGCCTCATGTTGGGCTCTGTGCTGACAGCTCAGAGCCTGGAGCCTGCTTTGGATTCTGTGTCTCCCTGTCTCTCTCTCTGCCCCTCCTCAGCTCATGCTTGCACTCTGTCTCTGTCAAAAATAAACTTCAAAAATTAAAAAAAAAAAAAAATTAAAAAAAAATTTTTTTTATGTTTATTTTTCAGAGAGAGAGCCAGAGTGAGAGTGGGGGAGGTGCAGAGAGAGGGAGACACAGAATCTGAAACAGGCTCCAGGCTCTGAGCTGTCAGCACAGAGCGTGACACGGGGCTCCAACTTACGGACCGCGAGATCATAACCTGAGCTGAAGTCGGACGCTTAACTGACTGAGCCACTGAGGCGCCCCAACTCTTTTCCAATTTAAAGGGTAGAATTATCAGATTAAAACTTTTCCCCACAATTTTTCTTAAAACTGCTTGTCTGGATAGAAACAAAATTCATGGATAAGTAACAAGCTAACACTAATCTCTATTAAAGAGCTAATAATATACAGTAAATTTAATATGAGATTTATACCTTTTCTCCTATGTCCATGGTTACATATTTTTTTCACAGGCTATTAAATGCATCTCTGAAGAGCTCAAGGTTGATCAGCCTAACATTTCACTCAAATTCAACAGTTCACTAAGTGTCCATTATATTCTAGAACATATAAGTACTTACTACGTTCCTTTGAACTGCCCTGACTGCTAATGCAACATATTCAAGACATTATATAAAAGGGAAGTTCTGGCTCATATTCTTAGTTCTAGCACATAGTCCTTAACTACTCACTCATCCTGCTTTCACTTTTCTTTTGCAAATTTTAATCCTTGTTTTCCACTTTCTGCTCCACTGTGTCACATCTTTCCTTTACACACTGCTTTCTATGTGAACCTTTGGCCCCGGTTATGCATCCTAGCTAATCTGCCTTAAGCCACTTTAAGTTATGCCCCTTCTGGTTCAGCGCAGTAGGAACCTAACACTCCCTTCCAGGTGGGATTCTGTCAAATACAATTTCCCTTCAGCAAAGCGCTTTATACATAATAGCCATTGAGAGACTATCTGCTGAATATTTTATTTTTGATTCAGGTGAAGGGTCAAATAGTATCCGTTGGCTTTGCTGAGAATAAAGTGAGTAGACCTTTCTTAAAGAAAGACTAAAGAAAAAAATTTTTTAAAAACTCTCTTTATAAATAATCTCTAAAAATGCATGTTGAGAAACTTGGTCAAAAGGAAATGCATTTTAGAAATATTTGCCCATAAAAGCAAAAACCCAGTCAAATAAAAAAACTGGAGATACAACTTATTCTAGAGCCAGGGCCTTTGTAGCAATAGACCAGGAAGGGGCGAGAGGTATGGTATCAAATCACTATGGTGGTTACATGTCAGAGAAACTAGTTGACTGCCATTTTCTATGCGTGGGCAGGACCAAACACAGGGCATAAAAATATAAGTACATTAAGAAACGGTCTTAAAGCAATAGGGTTCTCTCACAAAGCCACAGAACCCGCTAACACTTAGATGTTAATTCTACTTACTTTATATTCGTTAAATGCATTTTAATATTAAAAATTCAATATCCCAGATGTCTTAACTAGGAAATGTGTAAAATGACATGTTGTACTAAAATATTTCTCACAGCATTTTTCACGAAATTTACATTTCAGCTTATATTCATCT
Organism: Acinonyx jubatus; assembly: GCF_027475565.1. NCBI lineage: Eukaryota > Metazoa > Chordata > Mammalia > Carnivora > Felidae > Acinonyx > Acinonyx jubatus. Next base: position 19,089,011 of record NC_069380.1, on the reverse strand, counting down.
TCTAAGTCCGATTATCACTAGTTCACAAGCAAGTTTTAGAAAGTTAAGAAACAGCTTTTATAATATGCAATCATTGTGGCCTTTAAACATTCATTACTACTACATATATAACCACACTTTTATCAAGTTATGTTGTAATGTGCTCCAAAATAACTCTGAATCTTTTACACCGTAATAATAAAGATTATTAAGTTTTAATCTTACCTGAGCACCCGCCAGAATGGCTTTCTCATAGATTGTGATAATGTTTTCAATAGGACTTGTGAGTGGTTCAATACGTGCAAGGCATATCCAATATTTAACAAGCTTTTTGGCATCCGGAATATTTTTAATCAGGTCATTCAGTATGACCAATATTTCTTCTTTTGGGCATCCCTAAAACAGCAAGAAGTGAAATGAGTGATCTCATTTAGCCTCCAAACTATGAACAATTAAGTAAGCTTGATCTATAATCAAGATCAATGATAATGAGAGAAAAAACTGATAGAAAATTATTCATAAGAATATTCACTATTCTCTTCCTTACTCCAAACTTGTTCTGAATGGCTAACAAGCAGCATATTAGTCATGAATACAAAGCAGGGAAAAAATGAAATATAAGTTGAGAAAAACATTAAGTCAAAAATGACCAACACTCTACATGGTCTTGATCCTTTTCCTTATCCTTATCCATATTGTGGGATTCCATTCAATATTTGAGTTGGAATTTTTGCATCTACGAAATGTTTATGGGGGAGAACAGCTTCTGGTTTTAAAAATTGTCTTTATCAGGTCTTGATATTAAGGCTAAAATGAATCTGTTACGGTATATGTACTTAAGGGCTATACACAGATAGTAGGGCAGAAAAACTCCACAGTTTCAATGACAAACCCCAGCTAAGCAGAATTAAGAATATAATCAGGGAAACTCCGAGTCTAATTTTCACGGGTCCTCAGAATCACAAAAAGTCTAAAGATGCTCATGAAGACCAGAGTAAGGTTTGAAATCATACTCATAGATTCAGTCTTGCTGTGGATCTTGGATGCTGTGGGTAACCAAAGCAAGATTAAAAAGTATGCAGGAAATAAAGGAAACATTCTAGAGTTATTATACTCTGTAGGATTTTGGTCCAAATAGTGAAACTCTACAATAAGTTCAAGACCATGATGATGTTGGTTTAGATTAATGGAATTTTGTTTGAAATATTTTAGCTAACTTGAATTTCATGTGAGATAATGACTAATTTATGTAGCTAGTCTTTGGTAAAATATGTAACGAGTGGAAAAAATAATATGAAAACATGCTGAAGGAATGGAAAAAACAGAAGTATCAGAGTGAATATCCACCCTCAGCCCATTTTATATTAACATCTTACAGAAACATAATATTTATAAGTAAAAAAAAAAAATCCAGTAAAAACCTAATTATCCCTTTGATCTATTTATATGAACTCAATGAAAATGCAGTCCATTAAAGGCTAAAGATAAACAATCTCATAATTAACATTAAATCTACATAACACCACTAACACATTACATGGTCAAAGAGTGACAAGGTAATTTAGTGAGATAACATTTATAAGATAATTTACAAACTATAAACTACCATACGAATATAAGGACTGTACCTCACTAATCAGGTTTAGGCATTCAGAAAATGTCTTGTTCACTTTTTCGGTAAATAATCTTTGTTCATCTTCTTCTACCATGGTAGTCCAAAAGGACCCAACTGGGTTTTCGTGTTGCCCTTCAGGCTCAGGCTGGGTAACTCCTGAGCTAGGAGGCCTTTTCAGGACTTTCCTTTTGCCAGCTTTCCACTCACTCAGACGAGCTCTACAGTTAGAAGCAGGATACAAGCATTACCGTGATATTGATGATAGAATTCTCTCAGAGGAGAAGTTAAAAAATAACTCAGGTCTTGAAGTAGCTCCATGCTAGTGGCACATACATAAGTTCACAAGTTCAAAGAAAGAGGAATATTGAACATATCAATGTTAATTATATGCTCAAAGACCCTAAGAACGCATTTTTAAATGGAGAGGTTATAAAATATTTCCCAATTGTATTAAGCATTATAACTTAGATTACATCAGACCTAATGAAAGACACTCAAGCACAAGAACTTAGGTCATACTGTTCCACAACATAAATTTGCTTAAATTTGCACACGACAGAAGAGAATCTATACTTGCACACAAATTCTAATACATTCAAGGAGATGATAAGCCAAACCACAAGAGCTACTCTTTTGAAAATTAAGCTAATAAAATTACATTTACTTACTTTCTCTCTTCTGCTGTTTCTTTGGGCTGAGCTGATCTATCAATAGTTGCTTTTGCTATTGTATGTCTGCGAGGGTCAACGTTTTTCGACTTTTCTATCAGTTTGGTGTTAGAAGACAAAACAGGCCTGGCTACAATTTCAGACTTCACGCTTCTTGTTAGTGTCTTCTTTCTTTCTATATCCTGAGAACCGGTTTTGGCACTAGATGAAACTGTGTTTAATTGCACTAACTCTTTCTCTCGAGGTCCTTTCCGCATCGTAACATTGGCCGAGCTTCTACCGATGCCTGGTCTCACAGCGTCCTGAGCATTGTCGCGGTGACTTCTAATAGGAGGTCGCAGAAGCTGTCTGTTCTGAATTGTAGTGCTCACAAGTTTAGTGGTAGTCGTCACGTTAGAAGCTCTATCGCTTTTCGCTGTCACACTGCTGCTGTTTGTGCGCAGAGGCTCTGTAGCTTTAGGGACTGTGGTCGAAAGTTTCTTTATTGCTGCAGAACTCTCATCTCTGATTTGTAGAGGCTTTCTAAATGAATTAATCTTAGACTGAACAATTTGGCCACGGTAAGATCCAAGCACAAGCTTCTTGGACATGTTAGCATCTTGCTTTGGTTTCTCTGTCATTATTTGTTTCTTTTTATTGTTGTTTTTAAGATGAAACACTTGGCTTAATGTCATGTGTTGACCTGGAGGGTCACCTTTAATTGGTACCAACTGCCCAGTTTGATTATTATCCTCAGAATTAGGTGTATCAATTGCTATAGTTGAATTGGTTAGTTCATTAGAAGGCCTTAAAGGAATACAATTTTTTTCCATTGTTATATTATTTTTGCTCCCAGGAGGTCTACTGACATTTTCTTTACCAGCCTAGAAGAGTGATTTATGACAAATTGGTATTTCAGAATTCATCTCTTTAAGAGTTTAGGAAAGGGAAAGGGGGAAAAGGGACAGTTTATGAGGGCTATGTCCATATCTTACCATTTTTGTTTTAAATTTCAGAACTTTTGTCTCTTCATGGACCTGGCCCTCAGAGGTCATCACTTTCTGGTCTCTACTACTTTAAAAAAAAAAAAGAAAAAAAAAAGGAAAAAAAGTTTAACCACAGACCAAGTGAGTTTTGTCTTTGGCAGGAGGAATGGGAGGATATTAACAATCATCTGACTTTATAATTTTAAATTAAGGCAAGAACTGAGCTGAGATTTATTTATGAAGCAAAACTCTTCTTTCTTTATTATAGGGTGACTTAATAGTATAAACAAGATGGCTGGAGAATTTAGATATTTTCTTAAAAGTCTTAACACCCTCTCCACACAGAATAGGTAAACACATTTGATAACCTCATTCCAAACCATTCTTCTTAGTCACTCAAACAAATCCTCAAAACCTTTATTAAGCAACACTTCCTTTGGTTAGTTTTCAGTACTTAGTAACAGATTTACATTGAAAAAAAAATTAAAAATAGCCCCTCTTCAAATAAATGGTGCTGGGAAAACTGGACAGCCACATGCAAAAGAATGAAACTAGACCACTTTCTTACACCATACACAAAGATGAACTCAAAATGCATTAAAGACCTAAACGTGAGACCTGAAACCATAAAGCTCCTAAAAGGAAACAGAGGTAGGAAAGTCCCGGACACCGGCCTTAGCCATATTTTGTGGGATGTATTGTGTCCCCTCAGGCAAGGGAAACAAAAGTAAAAATAATGGAAAGTTCATCAAACTAAAAGCCTCTGCACAGTATCAAACCATCGACAAAACAAAAAGGCAATCTACTAAGTGAGAGAAGTTATTTACATGGGATATATCTGATAAATCAGGGGTTAATTTCCAAAATTTATAAAGAACTCCTACAGTTCAACATGAAGAAAACTCAACTAAAAAATGCACAAGCAGACCTGCACAAGCAGGACCCAAGCAGACATTTTTCCAAAAACATTCAGATGGTCAACAAACCCATGGAAAGGTGCTCAACATCACGCGTCATCAGGGAAATGCAAATCAAAACCACAATGAGATAATACTTCACACCTGTCAGAATGGCTACTAACAAAAAGACAAAAGATAACAAGTGTTGGAAAGGATGTGGAAAAAAGGGAGACCTTGTGCAATGAAAATATAAATTGGTGCAGCCAATGGAAAACAGCATGAAGTTTCCTCAAAAAATTCATAAATAGAAATACCAGATGATCCAGTAATTCTACCTCTGGGTATTTACCTGAAGAGTATATGAAAACACTAGTTCAAGAAGATACATGCACCCCCGGGGTTTACTGCAGCATTATTCACAATATCCCTGATATAGAAGCAACCTAAGTGTCCATCAATAAATGAATGGACAAGGAAGATGTGGCATATATATATATATATTGGCATACACTGGCATACACACACACACACACACACACACACACACACACACACACTGGAATATTACTCAACCATAAAAAAGAAAATCTTGGGGTACCTGGGTGGCTCAGTCAGTTAAGCATCCAAGTTTGGCTCAGGTCATAATCTCGCAGTTTGTGAGTTTGAGCCCCACATCGGGCTCTGTGCTGACAGTTCAGGGACTGGAGCCTGCTTCAGATTCTGTGTCTCCCTCTCTTTCTCTCTCTCTCTGACCCCCCCCCCCAACACTCTCTGTCTCTCTCTCTCAAAAATAAATAAATATTTAAAAAGAAAAGAAAAGAAAAGAAAATCTTGCCATTTGTGACACAATGGATAGACCTTGAGGGTATTCTGCCAAGTGAAATAAGGCAGTTGGAGAAAGACAAATACCATACGATTTCACTTATGTGTGGAATCTACAAATACAAAACAAAAACAAACAACAAACAAAAAATAGAAACAGACTCAAATACAGACTGCCTAAGAGGAGGGTGGTGGGAGATGGATGAAAATCGGCAAAGGGTAAATAAATATATATATATGGGAAAATAGGTATAAAGTAAATAAGTCACTGGAATGAAAAGTATAGTATAGGAAATATAGTCAATAATATTATAGTAACTTTTTATGGTGACAGAAAGTAACTACACTTTCCACGGTAAGCATTTAATGTATTCAACTGTCAAATCACTATGATGTATACCTAAAACTAATATGTCAATTATACTTTGATTAAAAAGAAGAAAAGAAAAAGGGAAAGAAAAAAAATAGCCCTCCCAAAAGAAATCCAAAATTTTCCATACACACACAGCCCAATTCATTATAAATATGGACTTCAGTTTCTAGATGGCAATGCATTTAGAATATGTATCTAAAACAAATGCTTCCTCAAGAATTTAACCTACACTCCTTTTAACAGATACAGACTGTTTAGTACAGGCCATGAGATTCTCTTAGCAAGTCATTATAACAATTTGCATTCCATAAAGAAAAGACAAAAGAGGATCAATTAGACATCCCATTGATTCTAAGAGAGTTCCCAAGTTCAGAGATGCTAAAATGTAAAAAAAGGGTACATTTTAGAATCAACAAAGCTTGTTATCCCTGTAGTTGATAATTTGGGTTACGATGCCTCTCGCATCTTTTTGCTTAGTCTGCTCGGACAAGGGGCAGAACTTTGACATAGCTTGTACTACACATTTTTAAAACATTTATTATTTAATTTACATCCAAGTTAGTTCGCATATGGTAAACAATGATTTCAGGAGTAGATTCCTTAATGCCCCTTACCCATTTAGACCATCCCCCCCCCCCACGTCCCCTTCAGCAACCCTCTGTTTGTTCTCTATATTTAAGTCTTTTATGTTTTGTCTCCCTCCCTGTTTTTATATTATTTTTACTTCCCTTCCCTTATGTTCATCTGTTTTGTATCTTAAATTCCTCATATGAGTGAAGTCATGTATTTGTCTTTCTCTGACTAATTTCATTTAGTATAACACCCTCCAGTTCCATCCATCCCTCCAGTAGTTGCAAACGCCAAGATTTCATTCTTTTTGATTGTCGAGTAATACTCCATTTGTACTACACATTTTGAATGATGGCAGAGTCAAGATGCATCAGTGAACAGAGCAATGTCTCCCCAGTTTAAAGCCCTGCATTCACTGCCTGATGGTAAATACTCCTCTTGTTATTCACTGGCCTGTAGTCCGGTGCGGGGTGGGAGATGATGCTCACGGTCAGTCTGTCAGGTGCTCCCAATGTGGTACCTTAACTAATCAGACCCCCAATTACTTCTGGGCTTACGGTATACTGTGATGTTATCTCATGGAGAACATCAGAAGCAATCTTAACAAGAAATAGCCCTTCTTTCCTCCACCAAAGACTGCCAGCCTATGTGCCTCTGTACCCTATATTCTGCCTTCCTTGGCAGATAAACTGACACCATGCTAACCCATGGGCAAACTCTCCATTTGTGCTCTCTCGCTTGAGCACTGAGGATCTTTGTTCTTATTATTTATTCATTCTTCTGAATCATTAATTACCCCTCTGCTACATCATTCCCATCCGCATATAAACACTGTATATTATATCTCATCTTAAAAGCCTTAAACCCCACATTCCCTTTCAGCTTTGTAGCAAAACTCCTCAAAAGTATGTATCTAAACACACTGTCCCCATGTTGTCGTATTACATTCTCTCGCCAGCCCATATCCATTGGGAATGTGCCCTCACCACTCTCCTGGAGGCTCCTAGTGTCATCTCCTTCTGTCTTTCTACAACTCAGGGATCAATTCTGCTTTCACCTTACTGCACCTTTCAACAGCACCTGACAGGTAGTAATTCTTTCTTTCAACACTCTCTTCACTCTGCTGCCGGATCACCAACTCCTCCTTTTCCTCCTACCTCGGTGGTCCGCTTCTTTCAAGTCTGTCTCTCTTCTTCCTGACCTCGCTGGGGCTCAAAGCTGCATTCAAATTTTAAACTTTTCTTTTGCCTTTTTATTTTAGTTTTATACTTCTCAGGGACTCCTCTTTTTCTGTCTGTGCTAACAGAATCCTAGCGCTTGGTCTTGAAATTGCTGGCCTTTTTAACTGCTAGCTAAAAAAAACCACAACACATCAGGATAAGAAGAATCTACCTTATTCACCCGTCCAGTATGGAGTTATATGAAAATACATCTGTGTGTGTGTATGTGTGTGTGTGTATATATATATATATATATATATATATATAATGCTATTCTACCTTGTGATGATAAAACTGTCCTCACAAGCATTATCTAAACATAGGAATCTTAAAGTACCCACGCTAGAGATTGTAAAATAGAATGATTTAATTTTGAAAAGCTGCAACTCTGATTGGCTATTTAACAATTTGTTGCTCAAGTAATATTTAAATTGACATCTGTTTTCTGAAAGGAATAAATATAGTACTTGTGAGATTTCTTGTAAAGCCAGAAGAATTTCAGAATTTTCTTTTCTTCCCATTGTGTGTAAGAGTATTATAAACCCCACGACCCAGTTAGATTCCTTATTTAAGTTAGTAGTTGAGAGTCATGCTCTGTCTTACTTGAGTTGATACTCTCTTTGCTTACTCTCTAGTAATCTTATTCCCTCTCAAGGTTTTAAATAAGTATCACCTACCAACTGGCAATTCCCATGTTTATATCTCTGATCCCAATCTCAAGCCAGCCCTTCAGATGTGCAACTCTTTGGCTTTTCCACTTGGATGTCTTGTTGGTGCCTCAGATTTAGCATGGCCAAAACAGAGCTCCTGATTACCCCATTCCTCCCTTAGTCTTCCCCATCTCGATATATGGTATCACTAGCCACTCAGTTATTCAAATAAAAAATCTAGGATCATCTTTTTGTCTTAAATGAAGAAACGAGGAATTTGTGAAAGAAAATGTATAACCATTTACATGTAAATGTAAAACATTTAAAGTAACACTAATGTAAAATTAAAAAGATTAAAAATTTGGAATTAATGCCAAACTTACATCAACTTGCAAAATTATAAATAGTTCAAAGAATATCCGTATACTGTTTTCCCAGATTTGTTTCGTGACAACCTTTTATGCCATATGTATTATAATTTGCACTGTTTCTGAACATGTGTATGTGTGGAATATATACAATGTTTTCTAACTGAACCTTTCAAGTTAAGATATATACACGATTGCTCTTTACCCCTAAATGCTTCAATGTTCATTTCCTACAAGTGGTGATTTTTCTCTTACATAACTGTAACACGGTTATCAAGTTAATAAATTCAATTTGATATACCCCTTAATCTACTATTTATATTCTAGCTGAAAACTGACATAATAATGTCCTTTATAACATTTCCCCTTTCACAATAGGGTACAAGGGTCAGGTATTGGATCGAATGGTATGTCTTAATCTGGAACATTCAGAGTCATCTTAAACTCCTTTCTTTCACATCTCATACCCTTCCATCACCAAGTCCTGTCATCTCTACCTCCTAAATATAAACACAATCGGACCACTCAACCATGAGGAAGGGTATGAAGCATTCACGGAGACAAAATACATCAATCACTGTTGGAAGAAACTAGAGAAATCAGGAGAATAGAATAACTCATGAACCAATCCTCTGTGTGGAAAGCCACTGAGAGATCATGAAATAATAGCCATCACTTATTGCACTCTCGCTATATACCAGGCATAGTACAGTGCATTTACTAGCTCAATTAATCCCCAAGAAACACATATTACTATCCCATTTTAATAAAGTAACCAGACTCAAAGAGGTCAGGTAACTCTCCAGAGGTTACGCAGTTGTAGCGGCAGACTTACAGATTCCAGTCCTCGTCACTCTAAAGTCAATGCTCTTAGATTGCACACAAAGAGCCTAAAGGATGTTACTAGCAGTTATCTCTGGAGGGGACCTTTTGATTTTCTGCTTTCTATACTTTCATGGGTTTTTGTTTTAGCCACAAGCATGTACTATTTTTAAAATTTTAACAAAATAACACCAAGATATTTCTATGGAGAACTGAGAATATAATGAATGCTCTTCAAATATTTGGGGGGAATGCTCTCTCTCTGACACATACACAGTAAAAACTTTGCTAAATTAAGAAAGACCGACCTTTGTAGCACTGTATAAACCACAGTCAGTATTTTGATATATACAAACACTTTGCTTTAAAATTGTTTCCTCATAGAGTGTGAATTGATTTACACAGGAAGCGATGACCTAATGCTGTGCTATCCAAGAAGGTATGGCTACTGAGCACTTGAAAAGTGGCTAGTCCAAACGGACTTGTGAAAGTGTAAAATACACACCGGACTTTGAAAACTCACTACCAAAAAGGAATGCAAAATATCTTAATAACTTTTAAGAATTACAGGTTGGAATTATAACACGGGATATATTGGATTAAATGTTATTAGAATTCACCTTTAAAAAATGTGGCTACTAAAAAATTTTAAATTACAGTACAACTGTGGCTCCCATTACATTTTTATTGGACAGCTCTAATTTTAGACCTGAAATCAGAAAATTTGACCTCACCTGGATATGTGATTTTCCTCCTTGTATGCAAAAAACGTTTTTCTTTTTAACATATGTTCCTTGAGTTTCTGTCTTCTTTGTTCTAAATAACAAAAAGGCGACAAGCCAACATTGGTTACAACGATAACATCAAATATTCACTAAATGCAGATCTTCAAAAAATGTTCTACTAGAGATCACATCTTGTATACAACAGAAAATTTCTCAATTCAGAAATAATCCCATTTCTAAGAAATTGTTACCGTAAATGGTGCCCACAACTACTGCACAAGAATCACCTTTTCCTCTGTCTTTGAGTGAAAAATCTGGAGAAAATTATTTTCAATACACGGTTACTGAAAGCCAAGCTTTAAGAAACTAAATAGCAGATAAGAGACACCAGACTCTAAGCTCTAATTTACCAGTACTGGGTTGGGTGAGAGTTTCTTTCCTCTACTTTCCCATGTGGAGGACAAAGAATTAACATTATTTCTGAAGACCCAGCCAACCCTGGATTTACACAAAGTTGATTGATTGTCTTTAATTTGAAGCATCAGATGAGGCAGCCCCACCTCTCCAAATACTCGCGCTTAGGAAGAGGAGAGGCCTGCGCAAGCGCAGTGGGTTCTCGGTCCGGGCGCGGCCCCGCCCCCGCCGGTCCCGCGTCTCGAACGCAGGGGCCGGCTGGAGTGTCACGCACGCTCCCTCACTAAACGGACGTCTTCACTGCAGGCCCATCCTCGCAGCCAGTGGGTCACGCCCGGCCAGTAACGACCGCACGGGAGGCGCTTAGCCCGCACAGTGACACCACGGACCGGGAACCGCTCTGGTTTGTCCATTTCGAAAATGCCGAGGATGCGGCTGCGAGAGGCCGAGCGATCTGTCCAGGCTTCTCACACAACTGGTCAGGACTGAAGCCGGGGGACCCGAGGCCTCGGCCGCTGAGTCCGAGCCACCCCCTACCCCACGGTCGTCCGCGTCCCCACCCTCTCGGACAAACCCGGGCTCCTGCGGGTCGCGCCGCTCCCGCCACCGCGGCCCTCACCTCTGAACTCGGGCTGGGCCCTCTGGCTCGGGGGCAGTTGTAGCTCCCGGGGCACTGCTGGGGTGCTCATGGCTGCTGCGGGCAGAGGACGCGTCTCGGCCCTAACAGTCCCGCACTGCTCAAGCCAAGGCAGCGGCAAACTGAGCACGCCGCCTGCCCCGCTGCAGGAGGCGCGGCGTGAATTGAATGAACCAATGGGCGCAGGGGGCGGAGCCGGGGCCGCCGTTGCTGGGGCGGGTCTTGCCTCAGCTGGGTTCAGTTAGAGCTGCCCAGCTGAGTCCCCGGGCTGACAAACCTGATCAGCTGTTTCCGTGTTTGACTTGCGACCTGGGGGGGGTGGGCTTGCAAAGTCCTTGCTGTGTGGCAGATGGGACTTGTCTTTGGACGCCCATAGTGCATGGAGGAAGGCAGACTAGAAAATTGTCTATAGGCTGCGCTTATTAAACCAGGGCGTGTTTGCTGAGGAGGCTGTAAGCACCTACTGCTGTACAAAAGCATGTGTATTTCCCTTTCCCAAACATTACTTCGTTGCCATAGGACGACTGGGAAGTGGGATTGTAGGACCGCTGACAACATGGACTCCTCTGGCAGTCCATCCTGTTAATGCTCCTGCAATGACTTCCTTCCGGATCCGTGTTCCAGGACCCCTGAAGGTTCATGTATGCCCTGACCACAATGCAGGATGGCTTGTTCTGATCGTCACGAAAGTGGTGCACAGAAGGAGACACTTTAGCTAAGTAGTAGAGCTGACAGGCCCACAGAAGGTGCCACTCTAAGTAACTGTTCCAGCCGCGTTTTAAGCACGGAGACAGAGACTGGAGGATACAACTTTTGTATCCCTGGCGCGGGTCTGAGAGGCTCCCGAGCTGGCTCTCAACTGCCAGTTCTTGCCGTCTTTTTCTGCTTTTTTTTCTGAAAGCATCATATGGTAGTATCTTGCTAATGAAGTTTGGGATGTTATATTCTGTTGCTGCTTTTTCTTGATGAAATGTTAAGTGTAACATTGTGTAACTTTGCCTGCACTTGAGGCCAGTTCTGGAAGAACTAACAGCCAAACAGCACGCATCACCATCCCTCAGACATTACTGCTGTTTGTATATTACTGTTAATATTGTCAATTATGTACTAAAGTTTCATGGGACAGGCTGGGTAGCCAGGGATTAAGTGACAGAGAACAGTTTAACAAAATACAACAGTAAAAAGAGCGACTCAAAAACCTTTAAACCATTATGCTAAGTGAAAACCAGCTGCAAAAGGTCACATATATGGTATGATTCCATATGAAATATCCATAATAGATAAATTCATAGAGAAATGAGACAGATTGGTGGTTGCCAGGGGTTAGGGGTAGGGGGGAATAGGGAGAGATCACTGAGCTGTTCCCTTTGAAATGGTAATTTTATGTTATGTAAACTAAAGTGTGTGTGTATGTGTGTGGGGCATGGTTAAAAATAGTGACCCAAACAAAACCCTGAAGAGCTCAAGAGGCTGAGATGGAGGGTTGGAAATCCTGCAAAACTGCTAGGTTTTCCAACATGGCACTTTCCCCACAGTCTCCAGACTTACCCACTCCAAGAATGGTATCTCTTTAAAGACACTTTTCTAAAAATATCATCATCCTACAATTGTTGGGGGAAAGGCAGACCATTCTCTAAAAAGATCCAAGAGAAAAAGTCCTTTCAGAACAATTTTTCAACAACACAGCTGACCATTTAACTGCAGCCACCTGGAGTATCTCTGACCACCCTCCTGTGAAACAAGGAGAGCCCCTGTGGGAGAACAGGATAGGACCATCCAAAGGATAGAAGGAAGACAAAGGCAGGGCTAGGACACAAAGTCCAAGGAGGAAGGTGGCTAAAGAAAGACGTAATAGTCCAGCGTTGGGCACTGATGAGGTCTAGTAGGATTGAGACTGAAAGGAACCATTGGATTCAGAAGCTAGGAAGTTCTGGCAAAAGCATTCTGCAGACAAGTACAAAATATTGCTGAGAGAAATTAAAGAAACCCTAAATAAATGGAGACAGATAAGATGTTTTCGCATCACAAGACCCTATGTTGCTGAGATATCCATTCTCTCCAAGTTGATCTATCCAATCCCATCCCAATAAAAACCCTAGAAGATTTTTCTATAGAAATCGACAGATTGTGAAAGTTAAATGGAAATGCAAAGGATCTAGAGAGGCAAACCAATTTTGAAACAGAACAAAGTCGGAGGACTAACACTACCTGATTTCAAAATGTATTATAAAGCCACAGTAACCAAGATGGTGTAGCTGGCATTGGTGTAAAGACAAAGAAATCAATGGAATTCAATAGAGATGCCAGAGATATACTTAGACTTCTATGGTCACTTGATTTTCTGCAGTTTCCAAGACAACTCAATGGAAGAGAAGGATAATCTTTCCAACTAATACAGGTAGGTACAGGGACAACTGGATATCCACAGAGAAAGTGTCAACCATGATCCTTAACGCACCTCTTGTACAAACTGTGGGGGGCCGGGCCCGGCGCCAGGCTGAGACCGGGTCGAGCAACGTTCCCTGTTGACTCACGCCAACCCGGTGGTTCCCCCTCCCATTCCCCCACTTTCAAGAGCACACGAAAGCCTTGTCAAGGCTGAGAGAGTTAATTCCTGAAGCCTGTGGTCTGCAGGTGTTGGCAGTAATGCTACCTCCCTTTTTCTACCCCGAGCCAGATAGACACAAACATGGGAACTGTGTTTTGCTAGCAATCTATCAACAAGGTCTTGTGACCCGTTCACAAGGTTCACAAGGTATACAGAACTAAATGTTTTGGCTGGCAGTGATCATGTGAAACCTGTTTATTCTTAGAATGACCTGATCCATAAGAGTCTTATATTATAAAAGATTGTGTACAGCAACAATAAAGCCGTCACTTGGGCCATCAGCCCAGGGGACCCTCCTGTTTCCAAACTTTCTCTTCTCTCTTTTTTCTTGCTTTCCCCTACCCTCAGGACCCTGACCTCGGTGTTTGTCGCGCCGGTCGCGACAACAAACAAACCTCAGAATGGAATGTAGACGTAAATGTAAGAACTCAAACAATAAAACCTCTAGAAGAAAACATAGCGGGGGTGGGGGGGCACCTGGGTGGCTCAGTGGGTTGAGCGTCCGACTTCAGCTCAGGTCATGATCTCACAGCTGATGAGTTCTAGCCCTGCATCGGGCTCTGTGCTGACAGCTCAGAGCCTGGAGCCTGCTTCGGATTCTGTGTCTCCCTCTCTCTCTGCCCCTAACCCACTCACATTCTGTCTCTGTCTCTCTCAAAAATAAATAAACATTAAAAAAAAAAAAAAAGAAGAAAACCTAGGAGAAAAATCAGTGATTTGTGTTAGGCAAAGTTTTCTTTCTCTTTTATTTTAAATACAATTTATTGTCAAATTGGCTTCCATACAACACCCAGTGCTCATCCCAACAAGTGCCCTCCTCAATGCCCATCACCCACTTCCCCTTTCCCGTCAACTCTCTGTATTTTGAGTTTGTTCTCTGTATTTAAGAGTCTCTTATGGTTTGCCTGCCTCCCTCTCTATAACTTTTACCCCCTTCCCTTCCCCCATGGTCTTCTGTGAAGTTTCTTAAGATCCACATATGAGTGAAAACATATGGCACCTTTTTCTGACTTATTTCACTTAGCATAATACCCTCCAGTTCCAGCCATGTTGCCACAAATGGCCAGATTTCATTCTTTCTCATTGTCAAGTAGTATTCCATTGTATATATAAACTACATCTTCTTTATGCATTCATCCATTGATGGACATTTAGGCTCTTTCCATCATTTGGCTATTGTTGAAAGTGCTGCTATCAACATTGGGGTACAAGTGCCTCTATGCATCAGCACTCCTCTACCCCTTGGGTAAAGTCCTAGCAGTGCTATTGCTGGGTCATAGGGTAGTTCTATTTTTAATTTTTTGAGGAACCTCCACACTGTTTTCCAGAGCAGCTGCACTAGTTTGCATTCCCACCAACAGTGCAAGAGGGTTCCTGTTTCTTCACATCCTTGCCAGCATCTATAGTCTCCTGATTTGTTCAGTTCAGCCACTTGACTGGTATGAGGTGGTATCTCAGTGTGGCTTTGATTTGTATTTCCCTGATGATGAGTGAAGTTGAGCATTGTTTCATGTGTCTGTTGGCCATCTGGATGTCTTCTTTGGAAAAGTGGCTGTTCATGTCTTCTGTCCATTTCTTCACTGGATTATTTATTTTTTGGGTGTAGAGTTTGGTGAGTTCTTTATAGATTTTGGATACTAGCCCTTTATCCAATAGGTCATTTGCAAATATCTTTTCCCATTCTGTTGGTTGCCTTTTAGTTTTGTTGATTGTTTCCTTCGCAATGCAGAAGCTTTTTATCTTGATGATGTCACAATAGTTCATTTTTGCTTTTGATTCCCTTGCCTTTGGAGATGTGTTGAGCAAGAAATTGCTGTGGCTGAGGTCAAAGAGGTTGTTGCCAGCTTTCTCCTCTACGATTTTGATGGTTTCCTGTCTCACATTCAGGTCTTTCATCCATTTTGAGTTTATTTTTGTGTGTAGTGTAAGAAAGTGGTCTAGTTTCATTCTTCTGCATGTTGCTGTCCAGTTCTCCCAGCAACGTTTATTAAACAGACTGTGTTTTTTCCATTGGATACTCTTTCCTGCTTTGTCAAAGATTAGATAGGCAAAGTTTTCTTAAATAGGAGAAAACACAAACTATAAAAGAAACAGTATACTGGATTTCATCAAAATGAAAATTTTGCTCTTCAAAAGACACTTTAGAAAACTAAAAGACAAACTACAGAGTAGGAGAAAATATTTACAAAGCATATTAATAACTTATACCAAGATATGTAAGCCTTCTGACAACTCAATTTTTTCAATGTGCAAAAAAAAAAAAAAAAAATTGCACTTCACCAAAGAACATTTAGGGACAAAAATAAGCACATGGAAAGATACCTAACATTCTTAGTCATCAGGAAAATGCAATTACTATCAATGAAATACCACTCACTATGCATCCACTAAAATGGCTAATACTTAAAAGATAGACAATACTAAAGTTTGGCAAGGAACTTGAACTCTCATACACCACTGGTACTGATACAAAATGATACAGCTACTTAAGAAAACAGTTTGACAGTTTCTTATAAAGTTAACCATGCACTCACCATATGACCCCGCAATTACTCTTCTAAGTATTTACCCAGGAGAAATGAAAGCATGTACGCATATGTTTATACTATCTTTATTCATAATAGCCCTAAGCAGCAAATTAGCGAAATCTCCATCAGCCAATGAGTGGATAAAAAAATTGTGACATAGCCATACAATTGACAATTACTTAGCAATAACAAGGAACAAAATACTGAATAAGACAACATGGATATAATGAAAAAACTCAGTTTTTTCCTTCCTGTACAGGGAAACATTCAGCTCTCCCTGATTTTGTTTATTTCCAGCATGTCTTAGCTGTTACATAGAATGTTTCATTTCTGACATCTGGTCACCAAAGGTGTGGAGGTTCTTTCTCCACAACAAGCAACTTGTGACACCAACTGGGTACCCTACAATTTAATTCAATTCTAACATGACCTGGAGAGAGTGTTAGCTCCCACAGGCCAAGGACTCAGTCCTACAAGACTCCTGCCCTTCAACTTCAGATGACAGTGGAAACCTAGGTTATCACTTGTGCTTCTGACTGAACCCCTTTTTGGGGTTTGCTAAAATTTGCTGAACCCTTCTTTGGGGGTTGCTAAAATTTGCTAGAGCAGCTCATAAACCTCAGAAGTATTTTCGTATGTTTATTAATTTTTTTAAAGATAAAGGATACAGATGAACAGCCAGATGAAGAGATACATAGAGCAAGGTCTGGAAGGGTTCCGAGTGTAGGAGCTTCTTCTGCTCCCTGTGGAGTTGGGGTGTGCTACTCTCCTGGTGTGGATGAGTTCACCAACCTGGAAGCTCTCCAAACCCCAAACTATTGAGATTTTATGAAGACTTTCTCATGTAAGCATGATCGATTATTAACTCTGTTTCCACTCTCTCTCCATTCTCTGGAGAAGTGGGAGGCCACGGAAGGACCTGAAGTTTCCAAGCTTCTTATCAGGGCTTGATCTTCCTGGTGACCTGCCCCCATCCAGAATCCCACCAAGAGTTTCCTCAAGAGAGTGAAAGGTGCTCCTAGTGCCCTTATCACTTAGGAAATTACATGGGTTTTAGAAGCTCTATGCCAGGAACCAGGGGCAGAGACCAATACATATTTTCTATTATCTCACCATGAGTGAGACTCAAAAACATGCCATTACATTTAAGAAGCCAGATACAAAGGACTACATACCTTGTGATTTCATTTACATGAAATTCTAGAAAAGACATAGATTGTACATGAGTGAAATCATATGGTATTTGTCTTTATCTGACTTGTCTCACTTAGCATAATGCCTTCTATATCCATCCATGTTGTCACAAATGGCAAGATTTCATGCCACCTCTTCTTAATCTATCAGTGGACACTTGGGTTGTCTCCATACTTTGGCTGTTATGATTAATGCTACAATAAATATAGAGGTGCATATATCTTTTTGAATTAGTGTTTTCATTTCCTTTGGGCAAATACCCATTGGTAGAATTACTAGATTGGATAGTAGTGCTATTTTTGTTTTTTTGAGGAAACTCCATAATGTTTTCCATGATGACTACACCAATTTACATTCCCACCGACAGCGCACAAGGTTTCCTTTTTCTCCACATCCTCACCAATGCTTGTTTCTTGTCTTTTTGATTCTAGCCATTCTGACAGGTATAAGGTGATATCTCATTGTGGTTTTGATTTGCATTTCCCTGATAATTAGTAATGAGCAAGTTTTCATGGGTCTGTTGGCCATCTGTATATGTTCTTTAGAAAAATGTCTATTCAGGTCCTCTGTCCATTTTTAATGGGACTGTTTTTTGGGGTGTGTGTGTGTGTGTGTGTGTGTGTAAATATAAGTTCTTTATATAATCCTTTATCAGATACCACTTACAAATATCTTCTCTCATTTAGTAGGTTGCCTTTTTGTATTGTTGATGGTTTCCTTTGCTATGCAATAACATTTTATTTTGGTGTAGTCCCAATTGTTTATTTTTGCTTTTATTTTCTTTACCTGAAGAGACATATCTAGAAAAATGTTGCTATGCCCAATATGAAAGAAATTATTCCCTATGTTTTCTTCTAGGAGTTTTATTGTTTCAGGTCTCACATCTAGGCCTTTATTCCATTTTGATTTTATTTTTGGGTATGGTGTAAGAACGTGGTCCAGTTTCATTCTTTTGCATGTAGCTATCCAGTTTTCCCAGCACCATTTATTGAAGAGACTGTCTTCCCATTCTTGCCTCCTTTTTCATAGATTAATTGACCATATAATCATGGGTTTATTTCTGGGCTCTGTATTCTTTTCTATTTGTCTGTGTGTCTAGTTTTGTGCCAAAACCATATTATTTTGATTACTACAGCTTTGTAGTATATCTTGAAATGTGGGATTGTGATACCTCCAGCTTTGTTGTTCTTTCTCAAGATTGCTTTGACTAGTCAAGGTCTTTTGTGGTTCCATACAAAATTTCGCATTATTTGTTCTAGTTATGTAAAAAATGCTATTGGTATTTTGATAGAGATTGCATTCAATCTGCATAATGCTTTGGGTAGTATGGATATTCTTTTTTTTTTTAATTTAAATTCATGTTAACATATAGTGTAACATGGGTTTCAGGACTAGAATTTAATGATTCATCATTTACATGTAACATCAAGTGCTCATCCCATCTGGTGCCCTCTTTAATGCCCATCACCCATTTAGACCACCCCTCACCCACTGCCTCTCCAGAAACCCTGTTTGTTCTCCGTATTTAAGAGTCTCTTATGGTTTGTCTCCCTCTCTGTTTTTGTATTATTTTTGCTTCCCTTCCCTTATGTCCATCTGTTTTGTTTCTTAAATACCAAATTTGAGTATTTTGCTTAGCATAACATACTCTAGTTCCATCAATGTTGTTGCAAATGGCAAGATTTCATTCTTTTTGATGGCCAAGTAATATTCCATTGTGTGTGTGTGTGTGTGTGTGTGTGTGTGTGTGTGTGTGTGTGTGTATGTATACCACATCTTTATCCATTCATCAGTCGATGGACATTTGGGTCCTTTCCATAATTTGGCTATTGTTGATAGTGCTGCTATAAACATTGGGGTGTATGTGCCCCTTCGAATCAGCAATTTTGTATCCTTTGGATAAATACCCAGTAGTGCAATTGCTGGATGGTAGGGTAGCTCTGTTTCTAATTTTTTGAGTAACCTCCATATTGTTTTCCAGAGTGGCTGCACCAGTTTGCATAACCACCAACAGTGTAAGAGGGTTCCCCTTTCTCTGCATCCTCAGCAAAATTATTGTTTCTTGAGTTGTTAATTTTAGCTGTTCTGACAGGTGTCAGGTGGTAGCTCATTGTGGCTTTGATTTGCATTTCCCTGATGATGAGTGATGTGGAGCATCTTTTCATGTGTCTGTTAGCCATCTGGAAGTCTTCTTTGGAAAAATGTCTGTTCATGTCTTCTGCCCATTTCTTAATTATATTGCTTGTTTTTTGGGCGTTGAGTTTGGTAAGTTCTCTATAATTCTGTAGAATCTATAGATTCTCTATACTAACTATTTACCAGATGTGTCATTTACAAATATCTTCTCCCAGTTGCCTTTTAGTTTTGTTGATTGTTTCCTTTACTGAGCAGAAGCTTTATATCTTGATGAGATCCCAATTGTTCATGTTTGCTTTTGTTTTCCCTGCCTCCAGAGACATGTTTAGTAGAAAGTTGCTGTGGCCAAGTTCAAAAAGGTTGCTGCCTGTGTTCTCCTCTAGGATTTTGATGGTTTCATGTCTTACATTTAGGTTTTTCACACATTTTGAATTTATTTCTGTGTATAGTATAAGAAAGTGGTCTATTTTCATTCTTTTGCATGTTGCTGTCCAGTTTTCCCAGCACCATTTGTTGAAGAGACTGTCTTTTTTTCCATTGGATATTCTTTCCTGCTTTGTCAACGATTAGTTGGTTGTACATTTGTGGGTCCATTTCTGAGTTCTCTATTCTGTTCCATTGATCTGTGTGTCTATTTTTGTGCCAGTACCATACTGTCTTGATGATTACAGCTTTGTAATATACCTTGAAGTCCAGAACTGTGATGCCTCCAGCTTTGGTTTTCTTTTTCAACATTACTTTGGCTATTTGGGGTCTTTTCTGGTTCCATACAAATTTTAGAATTGTTTGTTCTAGTTCTGTGAAGAATGTTGTGCTATTTTGATAGGGATTGCATTGAACAGGTAGATTGCTTTGGGTAGTGGTAGTACAGATATTCTAACAAGAGTAATTCTTCCAATCCATGAGCATGGAATGTCTTTCCATTTGTTTGTGTTGTCCTCAATTTCTCTCATCAATGTTTTATAGTTTTCAGAGTATAGGGCTTTCGCCTCCCTAGTTAAGTTTATTCCTAGGTATTGTATTCTTTTTGGTGCAATTATAAATGGAATTGTTTTTTAAATTTCTCTTTCTGCTACTTCATTATAAGTGTATAGAAATGCAACCGATTGCTGTGCTTTACTTTTGTAATCTGCAACTTTACAGGATTCATTTATTCTAGTAGTTTTTGGTTGGAGCCTTTAGGACTTTCTATATATAGTATCATGTCATCTGTAAATTGTTTTTAGTCCCCAAACTACTCAAGTAAAACTTTTACCTCAGAATACTTTGTTCCATTAGTCTCACTTTATAGCTATCAAGATGAGCAATTTCTAATGTCATTTTTCATGATCTCTTCTCTTAGAAAAAGAGAATTAGTGATGATGAGACTCCCCCCACCCCGCTTTTTTTAAAGTAGGCTCCACACCCAATGTGGGACTTGAACTAATGACTCTGAGATCAAGACCTAAAATCAAGAATTGGATGCTCTACCAACTGAGCCACGTAGGTGCCCGGAGACTCCTTTCTTTATGAATGAGAATGGCCATGCTCCCTGGAGGCAAAAACACATCATGCTTGTTCAGCATCACTATTTATTAGGGAAGTGCAAATCAAAACTACAATGAGATATCACCTCACACTGCTTAGATTGACTATCATTGCAAAAAAAAGAAAACAACCCAAGTATTGGCAAAGATGTGGAGAAAAGGAAACCCTTGTACACTGTTGGTGGGAATGTAAATTGGTTCAGAAATATGTTTACTTCTCAAAACTTTAAGAATAGTACTACCATGGGGTACCTAGGTGGCTCAGTCGGTTAAGCATCCGACTTCACCTCAGGTCATGATCTCACAGTCCGTGAGTTCGAGCCCCGCGTCGGGCTCTGTGCTGACAGCTCAGAGCCTGGAGCCTGCTTCCGATTCTGTGTCTCCCTCTCTCTGACCCTCCCCCATTCATGCTCTGTCTCTCTCTGTCTCAAAAATAAATAAATATTAAACAAAAAAAAAAGAATAGTACTACCGTATGACCCAGTTACTCCGCTTCTGGGTATTTATCCAGAGTATGAAAACACTAATTCAAAAATATATATCACCCCTATGTTTATTGCAGCATCATTTACGATAGTCAAGATATGCAAGCAACCTAAGTGTCCATCGATGGCTGAATGGATAAAGAGGTGGTGGTGTGCATACACACACACACACACACACACACACTCACACATTGACAGTGGAATATTAGTCATAAAAAGGTTTGCAATCTTGCCATCTGCAACAACATGGATGGATTTGAGGGTGTTATGTTTAGTGAAATAAGTCAGAGGGAGAAAGATAAGAAAACATATGATTTCACTCCTATGTGGAATCTAAAAATAAAAGAAAACAAAATAAATGAGCAAACAAAAGAAAAACTTATAGACACAAAGAGCTGATTGGTGGTTACCAGAGGGGAAGGGGTAGGGGTGGATCAAATGGGCAAAGGAGGTCAAATGTATGGTGATGGATGATAGCTAGACTTTCAGAGGCGATCACTTTATAATGAATAGAGAGGTCAAATTATACATACCAATTTTACCTCAATCAAAAAACAAACACATCCTGCTTTTAGTTAAGAACTAGAGTTCCAAATAATATAGCAACTATGAAGATCTATATAGTCCTTTTTAAAAAATGTTTATTTTTGAGAGACAGACAGACAGACGGGGGGGGGGGGCGGTGGGTAGGGGCAGAAACAGAGGGAGAGAGAATCCCTAGCAGGTTCCACACTGCCAGCGCAGAGCAGGGTCTGAACTCACGAACCGTGAGATCATGATCTGAGCCGCAAGACGCCTAACCTACTGAGCCACCCAAGTGCTCCAATGATAATCTATATAGTCTTATAACAACAAAAATCTTCCCATTACGTACTTCAAGAAAATCATAATGTAGAATAATTTTAAGTAGTGATAGTAGCAATACACGTATCAGTTGTTTTAAACACTCTGCTATTACAGAGGCATATCGTAATTAAAAAATTATATTTTAGAAGGGGAACATAATGTCCACAGAAAAACAAAACTCAAAAATTAAGGTCTTCTACTATCTATAGCTTTCTTCTCATATTTTTGACCTGGTTTTGGTCTCAAGTTGTATGAGCTATGAAGATACTTAACTCAAAACTTGTATAACCTGTGGTGTGTGTGGGGGGTGGGGGAGTGTAGCTTTGGTCATGAGATTGCATTCTAGGGCTTTCTCTCCCACAGCTCACAAGACACAGGGGCCCTGTACCATTTTCCATACATGGAGTGGAACCCTCAGATCACAGAACTCAACTGTGTACACTTCTATTATCTCTCTTCTTTTTAGGGAGCTGTGTTGAACAATTTTAATCTTGATTGTTGCATCCTGAGGAAAAGAGGGTCTTCTTCCTGTTCCTGCTGGCTTCTCAGCTTTCCTTCTCCCTGGCTCTCATGTTTGAGCACTTCCCCCAAGTCAGCCCTGGGAAAACTGACAGACCTGTGCACTGGATTTCAACAACTTTCTGCTTTCAGTTAGTTGCTATGATGGTTAATTTTATGTCAACTTGGCTGGGCCACAGGGTGCCCAGATATTTGGTCAAATATTTTTTTTAAATGTTTTTATTTTTGAGACAGAGAGAGACAGAGCATGAGCAGGGGAGGGGCAGAAAGAGAGGGAGACACAGGATCTGAAGCAGGCTCCAGGCTCTGAGCTGTCAGCACAGAGCCTGATGTGGGGCTCAAACTCACGGACTACAAGATCACGACCTGAGCCGAAGTCGGGTGCTTAACCAACTGAGCCACCCAGGCACCCCTGGTTAAATATTATTTTGAGTGTTTCTGTGAGGGTGTTTTTGGGTGAGATTGACAGTTAAATTGGCAGACTCTGTGTAAAGCAGATTGCCCTTCATAATGTGGCAGGCCTCGTCTAATCAGCTGAAGGCCTGGACACAATAAAAGTCTGACTCTCCCCACTCCCAGCAAGAAAACTTCTGCAACAGATGGCCTTCAGATTCAAACTGGAACATCTGCTCTTTTTAGTTCTCCAGAATGATGGCCATGATGGCCTTTGGACTTGTACTGTACCATTAGCTCTCCTGAGTCTCCAGCCTGCCTGCCCTTACTATAGATTTTGGACATGCCAGCGTCCATAACCATATGCATTAATTCTTTATTCCATCTCTTTCTCTGGAGAACTCTGACTAATACAGATGCCCTGTTCTCATTCTTGGACGAACTACCAGGCAGGTACTCTGGCCTACTCCATTCTTATCTCTTAACATGTCTGAGACACGTGACATTTCTCCTTGCTCCAGCCTAGAAAGAGAAAACCCTTGTACAGGTGTCTATCCCAGCAGCTGTCATGTGTCAGGCACATTTGCTTACTGTGAAGTATGCCCCTCAAGGGTAGAATGCATACCTTGTTTTCATGTCCATACTACCCAGCATTTTGATCATTGCAAAATCCAGGAGAAACTGCACAATTCCACATCAGACTAGGACACTTAGCTTACATGATGCCACTTTTAATAGGAAAAAAGGCAAAAAGATATAAATAATCTAACGGTAAAAAATCAGGAAATGACAGTAAATGGTTACAGGTAATGATGGCATTATTACCATGATTAAAATGTCAAATAGGGGTGCCTGGGTGGCTCAGTCATTTGAGCATCCAACTCTTGATTTTGGCTCAGGTCATGATCCCAGGATTGCTCCACACTCAGTGTGGATTCTTTCTCTCTCCCTCTGCCCCTCTCCCTTGCTTGCATGCTCTTTCTCTCTAAAATGAAAATAAAAAATAAAATGTCAATGTTTAGTGCTTTGGGATACAGTCATGATATAAAATGAAAAGTATGAAAAGACAGAAGAAAAGAGTCATAAATAGACCAGAACATACACAGAATTTTAGAACATGATATCGGTGGTGACTTAATTCAGTGGAGAAAAGATGGTTTCTGTATGTTGGAAAGAGTCTTACCTTTCTTATAAAAACTATGCTACAGATCAGTGACTCCATGATTAGGAGAAATGCAGAGCCATGGGAAAAGAGAGGGAGTCTTTCCTCCACCCCTTGGTCACATGGGTTGGCATGCAGCTTTGGGACTTGAAGGACAGACCAGGGTAAGGCAAGTAAGTGCCCTCACATGCATGGGCTGACTTCACTCTCCTTGCCGTAGTCCTGGACTGTTGATTTTGCCTTTAAAATTAATATTTTGCTTATCATAGATTTTTTTGAATTCATCTTGTTAAAAAAAAAAACACATTACTTTACTACACCCAAATAGAAAGCTTTTGGACAGCAAAGGATAGCATCAACAACACAAAAAGCAACCTACTGAATGGGACAAGTTATTTGCAAATGATACATCTGATAAGGGGTTAATATCCAAAATATATAAAGAACTTATACAACTGAACCCCCTCAAAAACAAATAAGCCAACTAAAATGGGCAGGGGACCCAAATAGACATTTTTCCAAAGAAGATATACAGATGGCCAACACACACATGAAAAGACATTCAACATCACTAACCATTGGGAAAATGCAAACTAAAACCACAATGAGATGTCACCTTACACCTTTCAGAATGGCTACATTCAAAATGACAAGAAATAACATGTGTTGGTGAGGATGTGGAGAAAAAGGAACCCTCATGCACTTTGGTGGGAGTGCAAATTCATGCAGCCACTGTGGAAAACAGTATGGAGGTTCATCAAAAAACTAAAAATAGAACTACCTTATGACCCGGTAACTCCACTACTGGGTATTTACCCAAAGAAAGTGAAAACGCTAATTCAAAAAGATATCTGCATCTCTATGTCTATTGCAGTATTAATTATAATAGCCAAGGTATGGAGGCAGCCCAACTGTCCATCATCGATAGACCAATGGATAAAGAGGTGGTATATATATATATATATATATATATATATATATATATATATATATATACAAGGAGTATACACAAGGAGTATTACTCAGCCATAAAAAGGATGAGATCTTACCATTTGTGGCAACATGGATGGATATAGAAGGCATGACGCTAAGTGACATAAGTCAGAGAAAGACAAATACCACATGGTTTCACCCATATGTGGAATCTAGAAAACAAAATAAGTGAATACGCAAAAAGCAGAAAGAGACCCATAAATACAGAGAACAAGTTGGTGGTTGCCAGAGGGGAAGGGGATGGGAGGAAGGGCAAAATGGGTGAGGGGATGGAATGAATAGGTCATGGGGATACCACGTACAGCATGGGGAATATAGTTAATTAAGAAAAAAGAATTAAAAAAAAACACCAAACATTTCTTTAACATATCATTTTTCTCGATTACTGAATTTTTTTGGCACCTCCTCAAGTTTTGCACCTGTGAGGAGTGTCTCCCTCCCCTCGCCCGAGTGCCAGGCCTGCCCAGCTTGGGCGAAATCAGCGGCTTCTCTTGCCAGCAGCACTGGAAAGGAGTTGAACAGTGCCTGACACATAGCGGGTATTTAATGAGTAGTTTTTGAATACTGGTTTAATGAGTGAGTAGGTTGAAGTCAGAGAAGCCTGTCTTTAAATAGCTCCAAAGAGATGTTCTCAACTTACTGACCTACTTGCCTATGGTTCCCTGGGAAAAACCACCTGTCAGTCCTTGCCATGTGAGATCCTAGTAGGGTGCCTTGCATAGGCACCGGGAGATCTCACAGATACAGAAAAGCAAAAGCGATTATAAGACGCTTAAGGAAACAGCAGCTTTAAGAAGGAACAAGATGAATTAGAATAGGAGGCTACTGTGGAGTGTGAATTCAGGGATGTCATAGAAGAAAATGTTATTAAAAATGCGGTGAGAATTCTGTGTAGATATAATCAGAACATTCTAGTGTTTCTGGAACTAAAAAGTATTTGAGAACTTCAAGAAGTCCCAATTAAAAAATTCAACAGAAGAATTGGAAAAATGAGGGGTCACTGTTAACACCAATTTAGCCCCAAAATATATAGAAATGAACATGATAGGGTGAAAGGTAGGGGTCATGGGAAACAGCTACGATGGACCTAAAACACACAAGTAATCAAAGGTCCTAAAGGGGCAAAAAAGAACACACAGACCAGAAGTAATAAAGAAATAACAGAGGAACACTTTCCTGAAGGGGACAGAAACTTGAGCCTTCAAATTTAAAAGGACCATCATCTCACAGGCAGGACAACGGAGAAGGATACAGGCCCACAATCTCTGACCTGGTGAAATTTCTGGACCTCAGGGGGTAATGAGAAACTCTTAAACAGGTTCCAGACAGAACGGATCACTTACAGAGAACGAAGTAATCTAGTACTGGGCTTGCTTATACTTCGTTGCCTCTTTCAAGCCATGGTGTGGCAAAACCACCTGCCAAATCAAATCCACGTCTTTCCTACTCTCCCATTAGGTTTTGCCCCTGAATGGGGCTGGAGTAGTGCTCCTCTGGCTTCACTTTGCGTGTTAGCAAACTTCGAGCAGGCCAGGCAATCTTAGCATCCTTAGGTATGTGCTCATACCTCCTCACGCCTCTCCCCCCTCTTCCAGTCTTGCTTCCTCCTCCGAGAAAATCAGTCCAGGGAATTTTTGCAGACTCCCACCGCAAAATCTCCCCGCCTCACATACCCTGCTCTCCTCTGATGATAGAAACGTCTCTGACCCTCTCTTGTGCCTTCTCATCTTCTCAAGGACATCACCCAAGCACATCCCCCTCTCTCACCGCCTACCAGTGCTTTGCCTTCAATCACTGCTCTCAGCATTCAGACATACGATTATTTTTTTCTACCTGGAAAACAAATTAACAAACAATCCAAACTTCTCAGCCTCACTCTGCCTTCCCGTTACCAACCCATTTCTTTGCTCTCCTTTGCAGCAAAGTCCTCAAAGGAGTGGTCTCTATTCCCTATCTACAATTCCTCTCCTCTTTTTCTCATTTAAGACCGCTCCATTAGGACTTGTTCTTCCGCCCCTCCATTGCACTCACTCTTGTCAAGGCCACCAATAACTCCACCAATAAGTCAAAGCAGTGAGGAATCCTCACTCCCATGGTCTTGACCCATGAGCAGATTTTTACACAGGCTCTTTCCTTCTCCTTAACAGTCTGTCTTTATTTGGCTTCCAGGACACCACGCTCTCCTGGTTGAATTCCTACCTCACCAGCGGCTCCTTCTCCATCTGCTTTTCTGTGCCTCTTCTTCTCCTGGCCAGTTTAATTTGGTCTAAATTAATAATCCTATCCTCTTAAGTGGAGGCTGTCCAACTTCATATGGTGTTAGCCATTCTTCAGGACAAGGATTTTCTTTCGATTAAAAGGCATTGAGAAATAGCCTCATCAGTAAATGCAAAATAAAAGAATAAAATCACTATCAAGTAGCAAACATAACAAAAGTGATAACATCTAATATAGACAGAGCTACTTAGCCTGGGAAAAAGACCAATTTGCTGGTGGCACTGCATCCTGGTTAAATAAGTCCCCAATATGTAGCAATCTAAAATTTGTGCAAACTCTTTAAAGCAATAATTCTATTTTGGAAAGACACGCTAAGAAAATAATCCTAAAAGCCCAAAAATATATCAATTGTAGCACTACAAATAATGCAAAGTGTATAAATAAAAGGAAAGGGGTAGCGACAGAAGCCCTGCAGGTGGGAGCTGCCAGGGTTTGTGGGTACCAACGCACAGATAAATTATGGAAGATGTACACATTAAAATATCGTCTAGAGTAAACTCATGATACTGAAAATGTTTAAATGAAAATGATTTTTTTTTAAAGCAGGCTCCACTCCAGTGTGGGACTTGAACTCACCACCCTGAGATCAAGAGTCACATGCTCTACCAACGGAGCTAGCCAGGCACCCCTAAATGAAAATGGTTTTAATGGGGAAAAAGGAGGGGGGCGGGGACCAAGGTAGTACTTCCATACTGATTGCAGCTGTGTAGAGAACAGTTCAGGCCGTAAATCCTCATTTGGAAAGAAAAGTTCCAGTATTATTTACAGCCTTTTACGAACGTGACAACATGCTGGGCAGTGACAAGAAAACGGCACAAATACAAGGGATAATGCACAATAAGGAAGTCCAAGCTGCGTCCTGGCCTCCCTTAAAGTCCCTTGCAAGCTCCGGGTTTGTGCCCGAACTGGACAAAGGATGGGGTGGACGACCTCGCCGGGCCACCGGCCGACTGACCGCCAGGGGGCGCTCTACGCACGACCCCAGGTTTCCCGGGCACGCTCCCTCCCTGCCCGCCTCCGCCCCGCCCGCCGCCAGGGGGCGCCGCAGGCTGTTCAGCGCTGGGCTCGCGTCCCCCGAGCGCCGGCGCGGGCGAGCGGCGGAGGCCGGCCTGCCGGCGGCCATGGACCGCTTCGTGTGGACCAGCGGCCTCCTGGAGATCAACGAGACGCTGGTGATCCAGCAGCGCGGCGTGCGCATCTACGACGGCGAGGAGAAGGTAGAGGCGGCCTCGGGGACGGGTGCGCGGTCTGGCCAGCCTGAGGGGCCTCCGCCCGGGTGCCGGGTCCGCACGCCACGGCGCTTGGGCGGCCGCGCTCAGGGAGCGGCGGGGACGGCAGACGGCTTGGCCGGGTGCCTGCTCCTCGGGTCCGGATCCGGCGCGGTGACGGCGAGCCGCGCCGGGCCGGTGCCTCCTTTGTCCGGCTTGCTGGCCGGGGTGCCTCGCCGAGCCGGGTGCGGCCGGCTGGCGTGCGGTCTGCCCCAGCGAGCGGCGGGCAGTGCCCCGCAGGGGTTTCTGAGAAGCGTGTCCGGGTCTCACTGGTCGCCTTTCCGCCCCCCCCCCCTTTTTTTTTTCTGGAATGACTTAAGGAAGGAGTCTTGAGCGTTTGTTTAGTGAAGTGATGTGGTAGGCCATGCCTTGTCACCCGGGCGCAAACCTTGGGAGAGGCGCTTGCGAATGTAGACAAGTGTTACTAGCCCGGCGTGAGCGTCTGGTGGAGACTTCCGTCCGACTGTTACCTCCCGGGGAACCGGCTCGGCTCAGCCCGGGCGGCGCCCCGCGAGAAGATCCGTACTCCAGACACGAGCGCTGGGGGACAGGCTGCTTTACTCAGGAGGCAGGCGGCCTGGGAAGACGGTGGACTCACATCCCGAAGCCTATCCTCCCCGTCCCGGCGAAGCCAGAAGGATTTAAAGGGGCGGGGGCGGGGGGGGGGGCGAGTAGGGGAGAGGGAGGGGTGCTCCGTGCAGGAGAAGCAGGTGCCCTGGCTTTGTCCCAGGTGGACGTGACCCTGAACAGACTTGCCGGCCTCAGTCGCAGCTGTTTGCCAATGCAGTCAGGCCGTATCTTCTGGGGAAGTTTGGTTCTAATCAGAAAAATGTTCGAAACCCGCTTATTCTAACCAGGATTTTTAGTTTCCAGAAGTTTTCACCTGCTCTCTCATCTTCTTTGTGGTGTTATTAATGAAACTTCCTTCCGTACTTTTGCATTTGTTCCTTGACCCATAGCTTTTCCTGGTCGGTGCTTGCAGAAGCTCGAGGCTTCCTTCCTCCTAGGTCATGGAGGGCAGGGGTTACCCAGCTGTCTACAGGCGCAGCTGACATGACACCGGACCCAGGCGCTCTGCCTCCCTGAGGGCATTTTCCACGTACTGTTTCCTCTCTAATCAAGGCAGGGTCTTTTTCTTAAATAACTTGCTTGGTTTTACTCCATTTCCTGCCTCAGCACTTTGGTTAACTTGATCGCAATTGGGTTTGCATCTCTTGGTCTGAGTGACAAGCTAAATGGTTTTTGAATGAAGGTTACACCCTTGGAACTGTTTTAAATAGGAAGCATAATCAACTTCAGCATTCAGAACTGAATGCTGACAATGATAGATTGGTCTTCAGAAACTCCCCTAAAGACAGTCCATGCTGGAAGTCACACTTTTGCAGAACACCACCCTCTGTTGTATGTAACTCCAGTATGCAAATTAGGAGCATCTTGGCTGGCACATAATACAACTACGTCCGTTTAAGACCATAACAAGTCAAAACCATTAGGACCTGTATATGCAAAACCATTGCTCAATCAGTGAATTCTGGTGTTTCCTTTAAGGTTTTTGTTGTTGTTGTTGTTGTTGTTGTTGTTGTTTTTGCCTATTTTAATGGACAAGTAGATATAGTTATCAGAGGATTAACAAAAAAGTACTGGGAAGAATTTAGTTAAGATCCTTTGATCTCGTCGAGAATTTTTAACTGTTCTAAAGGCTGAGGGTAGTGAGGGAGGAATGTAGGTGTCCTGAAATGGAAGCAGAGCTCTAAGACAAGCTTGCTCACCGCTGTGGTCCCTGAGCTGCATCTAATGAGTCACTTGCTGAGCTGTCCCCAGTGTGACTGAGGGCTAGACTGATTCCTAGGGGGAAGTCTCATGTCCTGGCTTCCTCCATCTGCTGGAAAGCTTCCAGACCTCATGCAGTCTGAAGACTCTAGGAAGCTCCTTATCAGCCTCCAGATCTGGTCAAGTTCCCTTTCAGTGTCTTTCCCTGGCTCCCTTGGTCTAGGACACTCCAGTCCAGACTGCTTAGCCTTCATAGCTTTGCGTCCCAACACGTTCCTCAGGCAGGCATGCACGTGGCTGTCTCATAGGCCAGGTGGACGCTCCTGGAGGGCAGAAAGTGTGCCTTACTCATCCTTGTATCTTTTGGCTCATCGTGGGTGTGAAATACGTGGAAAAAAAAAAAAAAGACCTGAATAATAGGAGTACCTACTATGTGCCAGGAGCTTTATGTACAATCTCATTTAATCCTATTACTGGGCATATGAGGTGAGTATTTTATGGATGAGAAAATAACTCTTAGAAAGTGACTTGCCCACAGAGTTGGTTATCAGGAGAGACAGGAGTTAAATCTCTGTTGATCAGACTCCCAAAGGCTCTGCTTAATTGACTGTGCTACAATGCTTTCACAAATGTAGCAGTCACCAGTGCCAGACTCTTTATGTAATGTTTAACATAGTGAATCCTCCCAAAGATGAGGACACTCAGTTGACAGTTGAGAAAACTGTGACCCATCTGAGGTGACACATTTAGAGTAGACTGGGCTCTTCCCACCGCCCATGTGTCTCTTGTGAATAAATGAGCACCTGCTTGTTTCTACAGGCACAGTTTTCATGGGCCCGTTATGACCACACAGTATGTTTTCTTAAGTAGCGTAGACAGGTCATTTGTTTAAATTCACAAAAGCTTCTATAGCCTCAGCTAATTTAAATAATAATGAAAGCAGGTTAGTAGTGTATAAAGTGGCAAGTTGGCAGCATGTACTGGGAGACTTAGAAAATGTTTATTTTCTTCCAGCTAGCTGTTTGACTTTTAGGGATTTACCCTTGGGAGGTAATCAGAGATGCATAAACATACAATGAATGAGGATGCTCATCTCAGCACTATTATATATATTATATATTATTACATATAGGGAAAATTGGAAGCAATCTCAGTGACCACCGTAGTTTTGTTAATTAAAATGGGGTATGCCTTAATCAGCATGAGGAATTACTAATGAGAGGCTGCTAACTGAAAAAAGCTACTTATAAAACTACAAATATAATGGCTTCATTTTATTTAAAAATTATTTACACATGCACACACATATACACACACATACACACACTGGCTGGTATGATTATGAGTGATTTCATTTTCTTTTTTAGACTTCCATTTTTTTTTCAAATTTTCTACACTGTATTACTTTTATAAAAGAAAAATGTTAACTAAAAACAAAACAAAACAGGGTAAGAGCTTGTCCAGCAAAAGCCTAAGTTACATCAACTTTGAAGTAGTTAAAATTGTTCTAGCTCTGAGTGGCTGGAGCAAACCAGCCTAAACTTGTCTATCAGGTTTAGCTCATAATCCCTTGGAATCCCTGAAGGGAACTATTACACAATATCTTCACTTGGAGCATCAGCGTTACATGCGCACATTGTTAATTGACACAGTAATGGAATATATTCTGCCTTCAGCTTTAACTTACATCCTTATGCTTGAATTTCAGTGCGAGAAAGTGCATCTGCTTAATCAGAACTGTTGTGCTGTAACGTAGCACCAGGTACTCAAGTTGATAAAGTACTTGCTTTTGGAAAAGGGAAATCTTACTCATTGACAAAAAAGAAGTTTTAAAAATCTCTTTTTTATGTGTATTTATTTTTGAGTGAGCGAGCGAGAGAGAGGAGAGGCAGAGCGTCCGAAGTGGGCTCTGCCCTGACAGCAGCAAGCCCGACGCGGGGCTCGAACTCAGTAATAGCTCATGCATGACCTGAGCCAAAATCATGAGTCAGATGCTTAACTGACTGAGCCACCCAGGTGCCCCTGTATTACAGTTTTTAAAAACATTTTTTACATTTATATTTTGGGTAGGTGATACAATCCCATGACAAAAATTCAAAAACCACAAAAAGTATAAAGTTAAAAGTCTCCCTTTCACCTTTGTCTCTTTGTGACTCAGTTCCCCCTCAGAGGCTAACCAGTGCATCATTCTGGAGAGCTGTGCATACGTATCATGCATAGGTATTTGTATAAATTGTGTTTCCTTTTTTAAGATGTAAGTTTGTAATATGCTATGCATACAGAGTGTTGCATCTCGCTTTTTTCATTTCATCTGTGTGGAGAATTTACCATATTTCATCAATTCTAAATGTCTATTCCCCACCCCCCCCCCCACACACACACATTTTAACAACCAGAATCAGGATGCATTTCATAATGAGTGGCATCTTAGATTTTATCAAATACTTTACTATGATAGAGCCTCCTGATTTCTTTGTAATCACTGAGTAGTAGTTCATTGTGTGGATGTATATTTCTCTGTTGATGGGCATTTAACTTATTTCCTATATTTTGCTTTTCACAAACAGCAATGAATAACCTAGTAGTGTATGATTATGCACGTGTGGATTCATCTGTAGATAAATTGGATCAAAGGATATGTGTATTTGTATTTTTGATAGATTAATCTATTGCCCTCAGTGGGGGTTGTCGCTCCCAACAAGGTGTGCAAGTGCTTATTTCGCTAACATTTCAGTTGCATGGTGTTACCAAGCTTTTGGACCTCTGCCAATCTCCTGGATGGACTGCCCTCATGTTCTCTTAATTGGCTTTTTTCTTGTTATCTGCAAGGTTGGGCATCTATTAATGTGCTTAAGAGTCATTGTAGTTCCTTTTATGTGAACTTTCTGTTAATAGTCTTTGCCCATTTCTCTGATGGATTACAGGCTATTTTTTAAAAGTGATTTGTAAGAGTACTTCATATGTTACAGAAATTAGCCCTTTGTCTCTGATGTGAGTTTCAGTTATTTTCCCCAGTCTGCCATCTTCGCCTTGGTGTTTTTTTGCTATAAGGAATTTGTGTACGTGTATGTGGAGTTCACTTTATAAATCTTTGCCTCTAATGCTAATGGGCTTAGTGTTTTTCTTAGAAAGACCTTCTCTTACATTATGTAAAAAATTCTCGGGGCGCCTGGGTGGCTTAGTCGGTTGAGCATCTGACTTCGGCTTAGGTAATGATCTTTCAGTACGTGAGTTTGAGCCCTGTGTCGGGCTTTGTGCTGACAGCTCAGAGCCTGGAGCCTGTTTTGGATTCTGTGTCTCCCCCTCTCTCTGCCCCTTCCCTGCTCATGCTCTGTCTCTCTCTGTCTCTCAAAAATGAATAAACGTTAAAAAATTTTTTTTTTAAAAAATTCTCTCATTTTTTCTAGTGCTTTTATAATTTTTCTTTTTTTTAACTCTAATATTTGATCTAGAATTTAATTTGGTTAAGTATATTAGGTATAAATCCAACATTATCATTATTATTTTTTTTTTTCTCTACTGGAGAACCCAGTTGTCCCAGTGTCATTGATTGAATCTCCAGCCACACTTATTTTTGTAGGTTTATGTCTATTTTCTTATTATTTAAAAATTATTTTAAAAAATTATATGAGTGTTATATACAAATTCAATCTCACGGTAAAAAATTCAATCAGTAATGAAATGGATAGTTTAAAAAAGGGGGCCTTTGCTTCTCTTCTTCCCATTTCCTCACACTTTTTTGAGATAATCATTGTTAACAGATCACTGAGTATTGCATTTATATCTTTTTATACTACGTGTGTGTGGGGGGGGGTGTGTATGTATGTGTAGACACATGCATATATCTCATATGAAGTTTGGGATATGGAGATTATCTCTATTTCTGTCTGATTACATTATATATAATAGGCTGTAAATTGCTTCTTTCCCCACTAACTCTGTCGTATAGTTCTGTGATAGTCCATAGAGCTATACCTCATTCTTCCTAACCTCTGCTTGGATTCCACAGTATGAATGTATCATACTTGATTTAACTACTACCCTATTGTTACTCATTTGGTTGTTTGCAATTTTTTCCTAATTTTATCAGGGCTGTATATGTACATATATATATATATATATATATGTATATATACAGCTTATGAAGTGTATAGCATTGCTTCTGTTTAATTTGTGGTAAGCCTAATTCTCAAATGTTTATTTATATGATTAACTTTTTTGTGTGTAATTTATGAGGAAGAAAATCTGGACTGCATTAAGTGATACATCATTAATATTTTGTGATGATCTTGTCTTTCTAGATAAAATTTGATGCTGGGACGCTCCTTCTTAGTACACACCGACTAATTTGGAGAGATCAGAAAAATCATGTAAGATAAAGGCTTTTTGTCTTTTTTTTTTTTAAATCTGTTGTAGGTTTTAAATCCCTGAAGTCTCTTTCTGTCTGTCTGTTTGTCTGTCAGAATTAAACAGATGCAATAAATTTCCATTTTCACGGGGTGCCTGGGTGGCTCAGTTGGTTAAGTGTCCGACTTTGGCTCAGGTCATGATCTCACGGCTCATGAGTTGCAGCCCTGTGTCAGGCTCTCTGCTGACGTCTCAGAGCCTGGAGTCTGCTTCGGATTCTGTGTCTCCCACTCTCTCTGCCCCTCCCCTGCTTGCTCTCTCTCTCTCTCTTTTTCTCTAAAATAAATAATAAAACATTAAAATTTTTTTTTAAATTTCTGTTTTCACGATGTCAAGAAGTGTCTCATATGATCTCTCTGAATGGAGTGCAGTTAGAGGAGTTAGAGGCTGTCCTTCATTCAGCTCAGAAAAGTCTATAGTTGCTAAACAGAGAGAGACTTATGGTCACTCCATTTTTAAACACCAGTCAGCCTACTGCATACCTGAATGTTCCGTGTGTAACAGCAGTATTTCTCCCACCTGTTGTCAGGGGTCCTCAAAACAAACTTCCTGACTGAGAATCTGGAGTATGGGTCTGCTGGGAAGTAGATACTTTAACCTAGATACTGAGAAGAATGGCCTCAAAGTCATTCAGCAAGAGGAGAAACCTCCCTGTGTTTTCATTTCTAGGAAGAGAAAACAAGTTCCATGTATAAAGCTATTTTTATTCCAAAGAGCTTTAACTTGAAAGTGTGCGTGTGTGTATGTGCAAATTTCAGTGTTGCCAGTAAATAAGCAATCTGTGTTATTTTCATAATTGCTGCCCCCCCACCATGACATTTGTATTTTATAGGCAAAGTATATACTGTACTGAGGCTCTTTAAAGGCCACTAACTATTGAAAAATCTGACTCTTTTTAGCCCCAAGAATCAA
Organism: Acinonyx jubatus; assembly: GCF_027475565.1. NCBI lineage: Eukaryota > Metazoa > Chordata > Mammalia > Carnivora > Felidae > Acinonyx > Acinonyx jubatus. The sequence continues at coordinate 19,053,260 of NC_069380.1, read as the reverse complement.
TCTCCTTTCATGGGGATATTGACCTTGTTGGTAAGGCACACCCTAGAACTGTTAATGTTGTCTAATTCTTTTACTTTTTATTTATTTATTAAAAAAATTTTTTTTAATGTTTATTTTTGAGAGAGAGAGACAGAGCATGAGTGGGGAGGGACAGAGAGAGAGGGAGACACAGAACAGGTGTCTCACCCATATAGAATGACCCATATAGAACCACAGAATCACCCATATAGAACACTCCAGGTTTTGATTTACCTGTTCTGGTTTTTTTTGTCTTCTCTATAAGAATATATATAAAAAGTTTTCATATAAGTAGTGCTTTTAAAAAGATGTACCTACTGTAAAAACAAAGGTAGATATAGTTTTTTTTTAAAAAAACCTTTTTAATGTTTATTTCTTTTTGACACAGAGAGAGACAGAGTGTGAGTAGGGGAAGGGCAGAGAGAGAGGGAGACACAGGATCTGAAGCAGGCTCCAGGCTCTGAGCCCTCAGCACAGAGCCCGATGCGGGGCTCGAACCCACAAGCTGTGAGATCATGACCTGAGCCGAAATTGGATGCTTAACCAACTGAGCCACCTAGGCGCCCCATTTAAAAAAAATTTTTTTTAATGTTTATTTATTTTTGAGACAGAGAGAGACAGAGCGTGAGTGGGGGAAGGGCAGAGAAGAGAGGGAGAACAGTTTCTCTTCAACCTCTTGTGTTCTTCTATGCAGCAAAATGCCACCACAGTACTGTTTCATTCAGTTTTTCTTCAGTTTACTTAAGGACTAAATTCATATTATAATTTTTAAAATTGTTTTTATTATTAAGTACCTTAAAGGTATATGATGCTGTATTAAATGCTATAAAACAAGGATTTCTGATGAGTCTTTTTTTTTGTAATGTTTATTCTTGAGAGAGAGAGAGAGAGTGTGCAAGTGAAGGAGGGACAGGGAGAGAGAGGGAGACACAGAATCCGAAGCAGGCTCTAGGCTCTGAACTGTCAGAAGAGAGCCTGACCCGGTGCTCAAACTCACAAACGTGAGATCATGACCTGAGCCAAAGTTGGACGCTTAACCGACTGAACCATCCAGGTACCCCCTCTGATGAGTCTGAAGAGTCATATTTTCTGATGATTTCCTCCTAGGAGTGCTGCATGGCCATTCCTCTTTCCCAGATTGTGTTCATTGAAGAACAGGCAGCTGGAATTGGGAAAAGGTGAGGTGTTATATACTGCAGTCTTTTTCACAAAAAACATTCCAGTCAAGCTATTATTATTAGCCTGGTAGATATATTGCTGTGCCATGACTTCATATGTGGGAGTGAACCTAATGATTGTGGTTTGGGGCTTTGTAAATAGTGGTCATTGGTCAGGAGCTCCCCTAAGAAGGTGTTTTCCTACATTAAACTCATGGGTAAATGGAAGTCATTCTTAAAGCACAAATCAAGTACCAAGGTTTGCTATATAATATCCTTGGATAAAAATAAATCAATGTCAGCCAGCTGTCACTGCATGTATTTCCACAAACATTTGCTTTTGCACCTCTGTGTATGTAGTACTTAAAATCAGAAAGGACTCATCTGAGAAAAATGACTGACTTTACTTCACTTTCTTTTTAAAAAACTTTTTTTAATGTTTATTGATTTTTGAGAGAGACAGAGAGCCAGAGTGGGGGAGGGGCAGAGAGAGAAAGAGAGGGAGACATAGAATCCAAAACAGGCTCCAGGCTCTGAGCTGTCAGTACAGAGCCCCATGCGGGGCTCAAACTCGGGAGCAGTGAGATCATGACCTAGGCCAGAGTTGGACACTTAACCAGCTGAGCCACCCAGACGCCCCTTACTCCCATTTCTAGTTGATCATTAAGTTTCTCCACTTTGACTTTTTCACATATAGAAAGTATCATAGAAGTATCATAATAGTATCATAGAATAGAAGTATCATAACAGTTATGGTCAAAAATGGGACATTTATAAAAGTAATAGGGGGTGCTGTTTATAATTGGACCAAGGAAGCATAAAATGGGGACTGTTTTAGGCAAACCAGGACATGTGATCACCCTGGTTTAAAGTCACACGTTCAAATGTTTCTGTTTAATCACGTACATAAAAAATTCTGGGTTTATTTTTTCAGTACATGTAATTGAGGGCAGTTATGAACAAATATTGCTGATAACTTTTTTTTCCATGTGGGCCCATCTTGAGCATTAGTATAGTTAACTTCAGTAGAGGTTAAATGGATGTTGAACTCCACTAGAAATGCAATGTGTCCCTTAATTATAATGTAGCTAGCATGAAAGATTGCTTATTTGACATAAAAGAAATTGACCAACATTTCAAAAAGATTAATAAAGGCATAGATTTTTAGAGTAGGCTATTTCTCTAATTTCTGTTTTTCCCCTCGTCATTTGTCTCCATCTCTTTAAGTTCTTTTTTTTCAAATGGAGGTATAATTACATATAGCATTGTATGACTTTTAGGTGTACAACATAATGATTCAATATTTGTATGTATTACTTTTCTTAAGTTCTACAAAGTAAAACTTTAAGGTGTTCCAGATCATTTGAATTTTCCTCTGCTGTCTTCCAAGGGAATCTAAACTGTAACAAAAATATTTAAAATATTTACTTTCCCATTAGCGTCTTATTTTTAACCATGTCCAGTGGGTAAGAATTTAATAATATGCCAGGTTAACTTTTCTCAAACATTCTCTTTAGTTCTCATCTCTTCCCTCCCAAGCAATTACCATATTTCATTGATTCAAAGATACACACACACACACACACACACACACACATATATTTATCGTTTCACCTTTTAACATCTCATAACCTGGGGCGTGTGGGTGGCTCAGTCGGTTGAGCGTCCGATTCTTGATTTCAGCTCAGGTCATGATCCCACGGTAGTGGGATTGAGCTTTATGTCAGGCTCCGTGCTAAGCATGGAGTCTGCTTAAGATTCATTCTTCCTCTGTCTCTCTCTCTTCTCTCTCCCTCTGACCCTCCCACACACATGGTGCTATCTCTTAAAAAAAAAACACACCAAAACACCAAACATCTCATAACCCAAGATGCTTCTTTGATTTGGTGGTTTTTAAACTTGAAATATGGCAATTGAATGACCTGTGAAATGAATATACTTAAAAACTGGCCTGAATATTTTATGCTGACTTTGGGATTTTTAACCTTCATTTGACAAAAGGCTCTAAGCTAGGTATCCAGGATACTTTGACTGAGTGCTTTGGTTTTGTTAATTTTCGGAAGAAGATTGTTTATTGAGCGGGCTGGGGGAAAAAGAGGAAAAAGGCTTATAAAATTGAACAAATATGGTGATATTTTTATTAGCATAGAACATAATGGTAGTCATAAAGATTATGGTAGTTTGTGTTTCTAGAGCAGCAACATTTTGAGAATTGTTTTTGCTCTTGGATTATCTTCTAGATCATGCTGTTGATTGAGTGGCATTTTCCAAAAATTATACTGTAGAATGTTAGTTTTGGACAGAGTTTTAACAAAATGTCAGCTGGCCAGTTTTATACAGATAAGTTTTCACATTTTGTTTTCAAATGAGTAAGGTAGTATGCTTTGGCAGAAATTAGAGGCCCCCCTGGTAACCTCTGGGGATGATTATGTCCATGGAAAACCCTAATCATAAGCCAACATAATGAACTATCCCAAATTTTACAAACTTATTTTGAACTTATTTTTGAAACCACCTTCTGAATTAATCTATAGAACTAGTAACTTGAATGTCTTGGTTCGTAGCTTATAAATTATAAGTAGAGGTATTTTTGAAAGGTTCATTAATACCGATGTAATAAAAAATATAGAAGAATTCCTTTCAAGATGTCCCTTGTTTCTACATGAATTTTAAAAGTGAACTGAAATATATTAAAGGTTATGAAAATAGAATTAGTGATGCTTAAAGGTGATTAAATTCATTACATTTATTCCTTAGTGCCAAAATAGTGGTTCATCTTCACCCTGCTCCACCCAACAAAGAACCTGGTCCTTTCCAGAGTAGTAAGAACTCCTACATCAAACTCTCCTTCAAGGAACATGGCCAGATTGAGGTGAGCTTTTTCATGCATAAAATTGGACTAGAAATGTGTACTTGTGTGTATTTTTATTGTTTGTTAATATGATGGAAATCCGTATTGTACAACATACCAGGTTTCACCATATTTTTACAACAAAATTTTTCTAATAGATTAAGCCTTATCAGTAGAAAAATGAAGTTTAGGTTCCAGTGAGAACAGGAAGCAGGAGGGTGTGGTCACAAGGAAAACCCAGAAGCTGGCAATATGCTAAGTCATGCTATTAGGCCACTAGTAAACTTTTCAGTGGTTTGGTTAAGGAGGCAGAGTATAATGCAGTGAAATGTTAAACTATCTTGGTATCTGATAGCTCATCAGTCTTAAATCAGGCAGTCTTTCTTTACTGACTCCATATAGATCTAATCACTTACCTACTTACTCCATGATATGATAGTTTACAGGTTCTGATTAGTAAGTGACTATATAAGTATTCCTCAGACATTTACAAGGGTATGTTTATCTCCCCCATTGATATCCTAAATTATTTATGTTTTTTTTTTTTCTATAACCCCTCACCGAGTGCTCCTCACACAGTAGGCACTAAGCAAATATAAGTGACTAATTGCAGTCATGCTCACTGTCGGTAAAAAATATAGTTGATTTTCTGTGAGTGTAGTGATGTTTTGGCTCTCATTTCTGGCTTCACATTTTAACTAGACAAATTATTCTCCGCTTCCTTCATGGATAATGGTTGTATATTTTTCTTGGCACTCTGTCTGTTTCACTATAGATTGAAAACAATCCACATATGCAGGATTGTTTAAAGTAAGTCTATTTATTCATTGTCACTCATCTCTTTGTTGAGAATAGCTCACTTAAATAGAAGGTCAGTTTCTTTCTTTCTTCTTTTTTTTTTTTTCCTTTGTGCTTTCTGAAGCTGATCCAAGAAGAGAACTTCCTTTGGTTTCTTTTGATGTCTCTGAGAATTTTAGGCTTTTTGCAATGAGTGAACAGACCTTTCAACTAAAGAAATGTTAAGTAATAATTTGTATAAGGATACTATAACCTGACTGACTCATTTAAAGTGTATGTATGTGCGCAACAGTTTTATAGGCGTTTGTCTGAGGAAATGACACAGAGAAGATGGGAGAATATGCCAGTTTCCCAAGCTTTACCGACAAATAGAGGACCCCAGGTATTGTTGAAACTATTTCTTAACCCAATGTTTTCAATTCTGTACTTGCATCTTCATTAAGGGAAAAGATTTCTATGATTATAGAACTTGTGAGAAACAAAATGGTACTCTGATAAAACCTTTATTTTCAGAGAACCTAGTTTAGTGCTCTGCACACGGTAGATACTTAGCAAAAACAAATGACTACTTACCAGAATAACTCTTGGGGTGGTCATAGTTAGATTCCATTCACTACATTCTGTTCTTCGTAATCAGTCTGGCATCAGAGAACAGACAGTGCCTCTAGGTGATGTTTTTCAGACCAGTCTAAGTTAACCACCAACTGTGGACAGACACTCAAATGTGTGAAAGTACTTTGTGTAATAACTGTCAAATACCAGAATTTTTAACCATAATTTCTTGCATGCTTGAGACCCTATTAAATATGATACGTATATAATAGTTTACCAAAGAACAAAAATGAATTTAATTTCTATCTAAAATACAGAGTAAAATATGCCAGTTATCGTATATACAGTTTTTTTTTTAATATTGATTTGAAGATCACTATGTATGACAAGAAACTGACAAATATTTTGAAAGGAAACTAGATGTAATTGTATGCTGTTTTTCTTTGGTTCTTTGTGGGTCCTTTTCCACCATTGAAAACACATTGTGGTGGGTTGCAAAAGATTGTGTCCTTCCTATTTTGTATGTTTTATTTTCTACTTTTGTTTCTCAGCCAGGAAGAATAAGGGCTGTGGGAATTGTAGGCATTGAAAGGAAGTTGGAAGAAAAAAGGAAAGAAACTGACAAAAACATTTCTGAGGTAACTCTTAACATAAGTTCCGGTCAGCTGTCTTTTTTAGCCATTTGTGTTTATTCTTTTGGATGTAGCTGATGACTAATTCCGTTCTGTGTATTGGAATATATTTAGTTTGCCTGAAGCCACAGTCTCTTATTCCAGGTCTTCTTCTGGTTGGCATAATTTAGCCAAACCATGTTGTAAAAATCCTTTTCCAAAAAGAAATAAAAACAGTGCAAATTTGTTTTCTCTGATGTTAGAAAACATGGTGTGTTGTGTAAGTTTTAAAGTGTAGATGGAATTGATTGGATAATACTGCTAATGAATTCAGGGTCCTCTGTATAATTATTTTGGCTGTTTGGTTAACTTAGTTGAGGGAAAAATGCTGTTCTGTGGCTGTTAACCTGGTTAGATACCACACAGCTTTATGCTGATGACCACTCGGGGACCAGACACAGAGATAGTAAGAATGGCTCAAACCAGTCCATTATTTCCACTAGGAGAACAACGCTGAGCATGCGCATTACAGTGTTTTTATGAGGAAGTTCAAGTGAAAGGGGAAGAATTCTAATTAAGGAAACCAGTTATGCATATTAGACTCTGTGGTTAGTTAATACATCTGAACATACCATTTGTTTTCCTGTGTTTATATAAAGATGGTCTCGGATTTTTATGAAATTACTCTATGAAGTAATTCTTTAGTTTTTAATAATAGTTTATAAGTTAAATCCCATTGACTAGTGCTGTTCATAGAATTTCAAGGATGTGTATCAGTCACATAAAGTCTAAACTGCAAATAGTTATTGAATACCTGTATTAATCAAGATTCTCCAGAGAGAGAGGATCTCTTTTGCACTGCTGGTGGGAATGCAAACTGGTGCAGCCACTCTGGAAAACAGTATGGAGGTTCCTCAAAAAATTAAAAATAGAACTACCCTGTGACCCAGCAATGGCACTACTAGGTATTTATCCAAGGGATACAGGTGTGCTGTTTCGAAGGGGCACATGCACCCCCATGTTTATAGCAGCACTATCAACAATAGCCAAAGCATGGAAAGAGCCCAAATGTCCATCGATGGATGAATGGCTAAAGAAGGTGTGTGTGTGTGTGTGTGTGTGTGTGTGTGTGTGTGTGTCTGTATACACACACACACACACACACACACACAATGGAGTATTAGCAATCAAAAAGAATGAAACCTTGCCATTTGCAACTATGTGGATGGAACTAGAGGGTATTATGCTAAGTGAAATTAGAGAAAGACAAGTATCATATGACTTCACTCATATGAGGACTTCAAGACACAGAACAGATGAACACAAGGGAAGGGAAGCAAAAATAATATAAAAACAGGGAGGGGGACAAAACGTAAAAGACTCTTAAATACAGAGAACAAACAGAGGGTTACGGGAAGGGTTGTGGGAGGGGGGATGGGCTAAATGGGTAAGGGACATTAAGGAATCTACTGAAATCATTGTTGCACTATTCACTAACTAACTTGGATGTAAATTTAAAAAATAAAGAAAAGATTCTCCCGAGGGAAAAAAACAATAGGAGATATATAGATGTAGATATCAACATATACCTTTATATACATCTATCTTTCCATACACAGACACACACACAGACGTTTAAATTTTCTTTTAATGTTTATTTACTTTTGAGAGGGAGGGTAGGGGCAGAGAGAGAAGGAGACATAGAATCGGAAGCAGGCTGCAGGCTCTGAGCTGTCAGCACAGAGCTGGAACTCATGGACTGTGAGATCATGACCTGAGCTGAAGTTGGACATTTAACTGACTGAGCTACCCAAGTGCCCCCAAAGACATTTAATATAAGAAATTGGCTTGTTTGATTGTGGGGATTGAAAAATCCCACAATCTGCCAACTGCAAGCTGGTGACCCAGGAAAGTTGGTGATACAAATTCTAATCTGAGTCCGAAGGCCTGCGAACCAGGAGCACTGACGGTTTAGGTCTAGTCCAAGAGCAGGGTAAGACTGCTGTCTTGGCTTAAGCAGTCAGGCAGAGAAAGAAAACGTGAGTTCTCCTTTCGACCTTTGTTCCTTCAGACTCTCAGTGGATTGGGTGATGCCCGCCCACAGTGAGGAGGGCAGTTGTGCTTAAGTCTACCATTTCAAATGCCGACCTCATCTAGAAACATCCTCACAGACACATCAATAACGTCAAAACCTGGGAACCTCATCATCTGATCAAGTTGGCATGTAAAATTAACCATCATAGTACCAATTCTTGGCCCACTAAATTGAAAATACAGATTATCATTGAGAAACCAAGGTCATTTGGCCTAGTAAGTGCCCGTGGTCTAGGTTTTGCTGATCTCACATTTATGGTAAAGTTGTACGTGTTCCCCGGCTCTATGTATTTCCTGCAAATTGGCAGCTGGACCCAGAGGCTTCATCCGACTTCTCCTTGATCCCTTTGATAAGATTAGTGGTGATACTGTATTCTTTCCTCAGGAGGCACATCATGTCTTTGTTGATGTTGTCAGCAGCTGTTCATGTTCGGTGCATAGATCTTTTGGTTCTTTGGTGGTTACAAATGGCAATATTTTAGGATTTATTTTTTATTTATTAGTTGAAATCCTTTTTGAAGAGCTGCTTCCCTTCATCTATTTGACTACTCATACGGGGCAAGATAAATGACTTTTTCTTTATCATCAGCATAATGAATTGGTTCCTTATCCTCCAATGGCAACTCATTGGAGTTTTTTACATATTATTGTGAACTCATAAATTGTAACATATTTGGTGGGTTTCAATCAATTACAATTATTATCCTGTTTAAAGCCCACATTGTCCCATCTTTGGCCAGTGGGAGCCTCTTTAGGTTGGCCCCTTAGTATTTTTGATGTGACCTGGTGGACTTTGATAGCTTCCTTACTGTTTGATGTGACAAAAGTTCCAGAACCATCTTGTATGTTTCCTGCCCCAGATCTGGAATCAATCATTACCTAAGAATCTCTATTTGTTTTGTTTTGTTTTAGTGGTAAATTATATTTTAAAACACAATCTGCCTGCTAGGACTCTATCTCTGCTGGGCTGATCTTTATTTATTTCTAGTCCTTTTTAGTGGAAAGAGCTAGGTGTTTGTTTATTTGTTTGAGTACAAGTGCCTCATAAGGTCATAGTGATACTTCCTGTTCAAAGTCAGGATACCACTACCAAATAATTACTAAAACAGTTAAAAAGATTGTGTGTGTGTGTGTGTGTGTGTGTGTGTATGTGAACTCCCCATTATTCCCAATTTTAAACATAGATGTGCAGTATCTGAAGATTCAGCCACTGGGTGCACTCTCTCCGCTTTGGCTCTCAGTGAGTCCTAGTTGTACAGGTAACTATGTGTGACACCACCAGTCCTGATGTGGACCTCCCTCCAGTAGATTTTTCAGAAGTGCTCACGGGAACAGTATTCCCTGAGTTCTGGCATGTTTGTATCCCTTGTACATGAAGTCATTTGGTGGATTTAAAATCCTTGGCTCACGTGTTCTTTCCTTGAGTGCCTTTAATCGGTTGCTTTCAGTTTTGTGTCTGGCATGAAGTGCTGCTGTCGAAGAGGGAGGCTAATCTAATTCTTCACCACCTTAAAAGTCAGTATTTTTCCTAGATGCCCAAAGGCTTTTTCCCCCCTTTTTTTAGAAAGCCCAGTAATTTTAGCAGAATGTGTCAATGTGTTAGTCATTCTGGGTTGTTATTTTCAGGTACACGGGACGCTTTCAGAATTCGGTTCCAGAAACTGTTTCTTTTAATTTCAGGGAGTTTTTTTTCAATTTTATAGTTTTTAATAATCGCTTTTAATTTTTCTTCGGTGACTCCTGTTAGCTGTATGCTGGAGCTCTACTGCCTAGCTTTACTGCTCGCAACTTTCTTTCAGACCCTTTTTATCTCTTTCATTTCTGTTTCATTTAGAAGATTTCCCTCTTTTTAAACTTTTGTTTCTCTTAATATACTATCTGTTGTGTTTATTCACTTTTGCGTTCTGTCTAATATAGTCATTATTTCTGAATTGATTTTTTAAAAATTCTTTCATGAATCCTGTCACCTCATTTCTGACTTATTTTGTCTACTCATGGCTTGTGTCATTTTATTAACGTCTTTAAGCTCATGTTGAAATAAAAGGTTATTTGATCCGATCTATGAGCATGTCAGTCTGGCTTGCTTTTATTGTCTGTAATGTTACTCTCCTTATTTTCTTTTTTCTCATAATAACTTTGTGTGGCATTTGACCTTGCTGCTTGGCTGTTGCTATTTTTCTTTTCTTTTTTTTTGAAACAGCTCTTTTTATTTGTAAAGCTTATTACTCATTTAGAGAGAGTGTGAGCAGGGAAGGGGCAGAGAGAGAGGGAGAGAGAATCCCAAGCAGGCTCCGCACTGTCAGCGCAGAGCCTGATACAGGGCTTGATTCAGAAACCATGAGATCACGACCTGAGCCGAAGTCAGATGCTTAACTGACTGAGCCATCCAGGCGCCCCTGCTGTACTATTTTTTACGTTAAATTAGTTTTGCTGCCCTTTCAGAGAAAGGCCTAGTGTCGGGTAGCTGGTCTTATTCCACAGAGCCCACTTTTCTTCTGTGTTGATGCATTATTAAAAACGGTAGTGGCCTGCTTTCTGGTTTCCTGGCCCTATTCCCTTCCTCTGTTTTTTATCTGGACCTTTCTTCCCCCCTTCGTCTCTCTTTTTTTTTTTTTTTTTTTTAAGTTTATTTATTTATTTTGAGAAAGAGAGCGTGCAAGAGCAAGGGTGGGGCAGAGAGAAAGGGAGAGAGAGAATCCTAAGTAGGCTCTGTGCCGACAGCACAGAGCCCCACTTGGGGCTCCATCCCACACTCTGCGAGACCATGACCTGAGCTGAAATCGAGTCAGTCCCTTAACCGACTAAGCCACCCAGGCACCCCTATCTTGAGGTTATTATAGCTATTTTGTCATTTAGTTTTATAGTATATGCTGCCTATGGGTTTTTGGTTTTGAGATCTAGTTGCGCTGTCTTGTTTCATGCTAAGATTTAGAGAGATTAAAAAACTATGCTGCCATAGCCACCATCTTTCCAGAATCTTCAAATTCATAAAATTCCAGCATTTTGGCATTAAAGGGGTTTTTTTCTATCCAGAGAAGTAATCATCTCAGAGCTAGTGACTAGATTCAGAACCAGGGTTATGAGAACTCAGTCTTCTGATTTGCAGACAAGTGTAGTCGACTGCATCATAGCTACTCTCTTTATCATTCAGAAGGTACTATCACTGCCCTCTTTCAGTGACATTTACTGTCATCCTTTTGTGTGACACTTTTGGAGATGGCATGGAGCAGTGAACTAATTTTGAATTAGTATTCTTCTGAATTGTGCCATACCAATTTGGTGTTCAGAATGATGTTTTTCTTGGGGCGCCTGGGTGGCTTAGTCGGTTAAGCATCGAACTTCCGCTCGGGTCATGATCGGGTTTTGTGAGTTCGAGCCCCATGTCGGGCTCTGTGCGGATGGTGCAGAGCCTGCTTGGGATTCTCTGTCTCTGTCCCTGCCCCACTCATTCTGTCTCTCTCTAAATAAATAAACTTAAAATTTTTTTTAAATTAAAAAAACCCAAAATAATGTTTTTCTTAATTTATGAAATGCTGCTGTGTTTCAATCTAATTTCCGTGGAGTTGCATAGCTCAAAGGATTCAATACAGTCATCGTGCTCGTTCATGCAGGTCAGTGATTTATTCAGCAGGTGGTCCTTGCTCTCCACTTTGTGCAAGCCCTGCATCAGGTTGATGTTTTAGATATTGTGATGATGCACCAGACAGGCAAGCAGACAGGCATTCTCTACAGCAGGAGAAATGCTGTGTTAGAGAAAATGGCGGCTGCAGCAGGAACACATTATATGGCCTCTAACTTCCTTGGGGTTCAGGGAAGTCTTGTTAGCAAAAGTAATGGAAGTCAAGGCCTGAAAGTTTAGCAGGCACTAACAGAAGACTAGTAGAGATAAGAGGATCCAGGTACAGGGAACAGAATATGTAAAGGTACAAAATCAAGAAAACCAAAACAGAATATTCAAGAATATATTAATAGTTACTAAAGCTGATAACCAAATTAATGACTGGAAACAAGAAATAATGCTATAAATCAGCATTACGAGGGTATTTTTAAAGCAGATGTCATTGTTTTTTTTAATTGGAGTAGAAATTTGACTGTGGACTTGGTAGAGGGTTAGAAAGTTCTGTAAACTGGCAGATAAAATAGCAGAGTGGCCAAATGCATCTGTTTTGCATTTGCACACGTGTTGCTTTTATTGTAGGTAGTTTCTCTACCTCATTTTTGGACAATTGGCTAATTCCTTATTTTAGAATAATAATATGGATAGATGTGAGGAAGCTTTCATTTGTGTTTTATGATTACTTAAAATATAGCTAATTCTTCTAAGACACTAAAATATTTGTATTTGTCTTTTACAGACTGTAAGCAAGAGGGCTAATTGATGTATTCTGTGTGGACTCACTATTACTTTTAGCATATTTTTTCTATGGAAATGTAACCTAGTAAATAAAGTGATTTACCATATAAAATTTTTAAAGTGTTGTCTTACTAGTGTTCCCTACCCCGGTAAAAGAAATCTGTAAATATTTTGTATATTCAAAGTAAAAATCTAAGTGTGTAAAGTGTCTGTGTCTTTTATTTTTGAAAACTAGGTTGGTGTGTGATTTGCCCTCCATTTAAATGTTAGAGTTAACTTAGCTTCAGAGCTGGTGCCCCGAGTTTCCCACAAAAGGTTTCCTGCATCTGCTGGCTGTTGCTGATAAGAATCCAGTGTTTAAGCCTTTTGTTTATCTGAGGAAATTCCTGTTAGGTGTGTGCACATTCCCCTTTGTTCTCAGTATTAGCCTTAGTAAGTCTGGCCATAAGAATCTTACACAACACTCTATTCTTTTAGCAAAATCCTTTTGCAGATGGGGGATACTTTTCTGTATGTGATTAAGATGGGCATGGGCTTATCAGAATCTGCTGACCATTATTCTGTATCGACCAAAAGATTCTTCAGTTAATGTGAAGTTGCTTAATTGGCTTAAAAAATAACATTTGTGCACATCATTTGGCAGATGTTCTTCATTGGAAGTACGTTTTTGGCGATATGAAATAAATTTACTATAAATATGTCTGATTAAAGTTTGAAGAGGCCTTTGAAGTGGATACTCATTGTAGTAAATCAAACAATTAATGGGTTTTATTTAGGTATATTTTGGTGGTATTTGAATGTTTTTCTTTTGTGATATCCACTACATCCCAGGCTACAAGTATAAACTCTTCAATATTTAGAGGCTGAGGTTTACAGTTTCAGTTAAGTCACACCTGCTATTAAAGCCAAAATTGTTGTGCCCAAAGAAGTATTCTGGCAGCTGCACATTGCCATTTTCAACCAGGAAAGCTTTACAATGCCTTTGATTCTTGACCTCCCATCAGGAAATGGTTTTGGCAAGAACCAGTGACAAATTCTCTTACTTATGTGAAAGAACAGTAAACAATATTTTCTGAACGATTTATTACTTATGTCACCTTTTGTTTGTTTAATCAATCATAACCTTTTTCTTTGAAAATTTGAAAAGTTGTTTTTTGCAGTTTGTTTTGGAAAATTTATGGTTTCTTAGCTAAACTGAATCCTTAGAATAAGATAGGCTTATTACTTATGTAAATATTTATATAAATAGATATTTGTAAGAAGTTTTCATAAATTTTCATCAAAGGGAAGAAAATAGAGTGCTTCATTACTTAAAAACATCTTCAATCTTTAGATTCCAACAAAAACTCATTTCTCATTTCAGGCCTTTGAAGACCTCAGCAAGCTAATGGTCAAGGTATATGTAACTTACACCTATTAAATTCTTACCAATTATGATGTAAGTTTTGAACTTGTGTTTTGTTAACAAGGCACTTTGGGGACTTTTTTTTTTTTCAGTCTTTTGCTGTTCTCTTCACAGGCTAAGGAAATGGTGGAGTTATCAAAATCAATTGCTAATAAGATTAAAGACAAGCAAGGTGACATCACAGAAGATGAGGTAAATAGATTGCTTTTTTAAGGCATTAGAAACCAGGTTACACAAATAACAGTGATGTTTCAGTGGTTTAGCAGTTTCTTTCTTAATGGAGTGTTTTCTTTTAGGACTTGCGAGTATATGAAAGTGCTAACGAAAAACTCAACCATAAAAACTTTGCTGGTTCTAGTAGGATTAAAGGATACTTCTGTACATTCTCTTAGAGTGTGGAAAAGAGAGATATTGAAATGTGGAAGGAGTGGTTGTTTTATACATATCCATAAATTTGATACTTGTTTCAGTAAATTTCAGTGCAATCTGGTCACAGCCATTTTCCTTTCTAAGGTTTTGGCTCTATCATTTGGTTGGCATTAAATGCAGCATAGTTGCTCCCTAGCCGCTTCTCACACCAAACTCATGAGTTCAGTGGAGTATGAGATATCAAGATAGAAAAAAGAAGAAGAATTAGCTTCACACAGGGAACTACTGGAAATCCACTTTCTTAGAATTCACACTATCAAAACACAGTAGAAGAAATGGGTAGATACAGATATAATTGAGTAGAATTGAATTTATGATAGAAAGATTTTCAATGTTGGGGTGGAAAGACTAATTCTGCTTTTTAGTCTTTTTGTGCATTTTCTCCTCTTATTATAGACCATCAGGTTTAAATCCTATTTGCTGAGCATGGGAATAGCTAACCCAGTTACCAGGGAGACCTGCGGCTCGGGCACACAGTACCACATGCAGCTGGCCAAACAGCTGGCTGGGATACTGCAGGCGCCGCTGGAGGTAAAAACAAAACCTGAGTGGTCTCTTTCGGTTGTGTTAAATTTTCTCCGTGTCATCGGAAATCTTAACAAGAGTTTAACTCCTTTCACAGTATGGTTACTATTCAACCAACACGTTATTTTTTGTTCAGGAATATTAAATTAGTGGTTTTTTTTTTTTTTTGTCAAAATCTAAGTTGTTTTCAATTCCCATTTCAGATATCTGTAACTTCCTAAATCTATTTGATATAAAGTTTTTCTTTTCTCCTGTTTTCAAAAGGAAACATATGATCTCTAGATGTTTACATATATTTCTATATATCTAGTCTGAATATATAGTGTACTGTTATAATTTGATAACACAGATATATCTTCTAACATGACTCAGGCAATCAAAACTTTACTTATTAAAGCACTCATATTAAGAAGTATTTCCAACATGACAAAATAAGAAAAATATAATGAATCCCTGCATGCCCATCATCCAGGTTTATCTGTAAACATTGTCCACTCGAAATTATTTTAAAGCAGGGGCACCTAGGTGGTTTAGTTGGTAAGTGTCCTGACTCTTGATTTCAGTTCAGGTGATGATCTCACAGTTGGTGTGTTTGAGCCCTGTGTAGGGCTCTACACTGACAGTGCAGAGTCTGCTTGGATTGTCTCTCTTCCTCTCTGCCCCTCCCCGACTCTCAGGCCCACACTCACGCACTCTCTCAAAGCGAATAAATAAACATTTAAAAAATATTATTTTAAAGCAAATCCAAGACATCACATTACTTTATCTGTAAATTTTTCAGTATGTAATTACAATGATAAAGATGCCTGTAATGTAATTATAATCCCATTTCACAAATTAAAAATTATTTTCAATATAATCAAATACCTACTTAGTGTTCACATTTTTTCTTATAGTTAGTTTGTTCAAATCAGGATACTTTGCAATTGGTTGATTTGCCACCCAGGTGTTTTTTGTTTGTTTGTTTGTTTTTAATTCCGTGGGTTTCCCTCTCCTCTTTTTTTCTCTCCTATAAAATTTATTTACTGAAGAAACTAGTGGTTTTTCTTATAGAGTGTCTCAGAGTCTGGATTTTGCTGACTTGTATGTTAACATACTTCCCTGCCTTATGTATTCCCTGTAGACTGGTAGTTATATCTAGAAGTTCTTTTTTTTTTTTTTTCTGCTGGATATTTCATAGAGGGTGCTGTGCATTTCCGTCAGCAGGTACAGAATGTCTTTTTTTTGTGTGATGTTAGCAGCTACTAACACTCAATGTCTAGGTCTGTTACTTCATTAGAGATTACAATGGTGATATTGCCATTTAATTCTATAATTTTTTCATTTATTAGTTGTAATACTCAAAACATTTAAATACACTTTTTGAAACTTGGTGTAGAGGCCCTCTTTTCATTTATGTAAATGTTGAAACAGTAATAATGATGTTAAAGTCCAAATACTGAATTTGAAATGTTTCACGTATCTGGCTAGGTTTTCCTGTGTGCAAATTTAGTTTTTAAAAGGCTTCTTAGGAAATTTTATGAATCCTGATTTCACTCTGCTTATGATTTCTGTTAAGGAATGCTAACTTGTGTGCACTATAACATAATACTTTTTAAATTTCGTATTTTAACAGGAACGAGGGGGAATAATGTCACTTACGGAGGTGTACTGTTTAGTAAACCGAGCTCGAGGAATGGAGGTAAGAATAGAACATTTAGATATTCTTTTAACTAAATATAGACTTTCTTAACATAATACAAGTTCCCCTGCAGTGAATACAATTTGAGGAAGGGTTGAGAATATCAAAACCATCTGAGAAGCAGTGTGGTGCAGTGACAAGAATGCTGTCCTGCCCTGGGGATCTAGGAGGTAAGCGCTCTTCCTGGTTTTACCAGTGACATGCTGATTGACCTTGAGTAGCTTACTTTTAACTTCACTGAGACTCGGTTGTCCTATGTCTAAAACAAGGATTTGGACTGATTGATACCTTCTGGCTTTAATATTCTGTGTTTGTATTATGATTAGTAAGGTTGTGTATGAGGCCTTTTCCCTGTGACAGTTCAGTGTTTGGACTAACTGGGTTGGACACAGATGGCCTGGAGAGAAACAGAGGGAAAGCTGCCCTCTGCCTTTGGCCGTGAATCAGCAGTGGCTGCTCTTCAGCTCTCATTGCCCCTTCACACCCACATGTGAATGGTCCGTGCACTCTTTGTGCCCTTCATTCAAACAGTTTTGTGATGTCAGCAGTCACCTCTGTGCAGAGAACTCCTACATCTTTCAAGCGCCCACCCCAGGTTCACGAGCAAAGCCTCTGCTCTGTTTTCATTTGAATAGTCCTCAAGACTGCCGTCAGTGAGTACCTCCTACTGACCAGGCCTCCCAGCACCTCAGTGAGGCAGCTACTTTTATTGTCCCCGTCTTGGGGATAATATGAGGATGAGGAACTTGAGGCTTCCAGAGATTAAATTATTTGACCAAAGCTGCACCTGGAAATAGAGGTTTGACAGGCATTCGGACCCAGGCTGGGCCTATGACTCAAAGCTGTATTTGTCAAATGCCACAGTGGGCTGATTCTTTAAGATTGCATGGGTCTGGAAGGGTGGCCACTAGCTAGCTACATGTGAAGACTGTGAACTTGAAATACACCTAATCCAAACTGAGATATGCTGTAAGTGTAAATTACACACCAGATTTAGAATACTCAGTACAGAAGAAAGAAATGTTAAATATCTCATTGATAATTTTTATATTGATTATATGTTGATGTTTTAGATTTATTGGCTTAAATAAAATACATGTTTTAAAATTAATTTCACCTGTTTCTTTTTATTTTATTAATATGACTACTAGAAGACTTAGAGTTACATATACGGCTTGCATTGCTTTCTGTCAGATAGCACTGCTTCGCTTCTTTGTTAATCCTTTCTTCCTTGTGGTGATTAAGGCAACATGAAGGCCTTGCTAAATGATTATTTATTTATTTATTTATTTATTTTAAATAAAAAAAAAAATAGACTCCACACCCACCATGGGCCTTGAACACACGAGCATCACTCTGTTAATTTGTAGTATAAACTGGATTTTCTTTCCTATTAGTTGCTCTCACCAGAAGATCTAGTGAATGCATGCAAGATGCTGGAAGCACTACAGTTACCTCTCAGGTAAAAGAACCTCTGCAGGAAGAGTGCCAGCTTGAGCCACTGTTCCTCACACAGTAGACAGGAAAACCCTGCCAGGTCTGCCCACACAGGTCTGTGCGTGGTGAACCAACACATCGCCCCTCTGGGAATTATACCGTGTGAGCAGAAACCACTTGTTCTCCTAGCTTCCCTCCTTATCGGGGCTGTACATGGCCTGAGGGGCTAGTGGGCCAACTCTTGTTGATTTGGGGCAATGAAAGAAGAATGTGGGCTCTCCTATGAGGTCAGAATAACCAGCCCCTCTGCTAGACGTTTCGTGCTTGTTTCTGGAGATTTAAAACTACAGATGTTCAGCTGTGAATTGTATTTTTCCTCCCTTCAGATTAAAAAAAAAAAAAAAAAGTGCCAGACATATTTTATTTAGCCTGTGGATTATAGTTCATAATGTTATTAACTGTATTTATTTGTGAGTTCCTAGTTATGCTGTAATTGCCTGTGGTTGTTATGTTTTAGATGCTGTTTTGTGTTAATATTGCCCTCATGCCCAGCATAAAAGAAAGTACAGGATATTTGTACCTCCTTAGTGGTTGAAGATCCTAGATACTCACAGCTTGGTTTTCCCATCTGCGGTTTTCAGGCTCCGAGTTTTTGACAGTGGCGTCATGGTAATTGAGCTTCAGTCCCACAAGGAAGAGGAAATGGTGGCCTCAGCCTTGGAGACCGTATGTGAACCAGTTTCCTCATTAGTCTGCCCACCAAGACGTGACTCCATAGCAACTTGAGAAACAGGCTTTCCTTTTGAATTTAATTTTTCTAAAAAGTAATGTTTGTAGACCCAATTAAAAACACCTATTAACATGAGTGAATACTAATCAAAATGATACTTTTAAAGCTTTTTGAGACTTGCCAAGGAGAATTAGAATTCCTGAGGTGTTATCTTTTTGTTTGAATCTCGGTCTTGTGGACAGGTTTTTAACTTTGTTCATCAGAATGTTACCCTTGACTGAACTTTTTCTTTCAGTACCACCAACATAAACAGTCTTATAAAACATCACAAGTTGTTTTATGAAATAATTGCTTCAAAAAAACACGAAAAGGAACTGTAGTTTAGATGGATTTTACCAGCCAAACTACTGCTGTTACTCATTAGGAGACTTGAAACATTACTGCCTTCATAGCCTCTGTGGCGAGCCTGCCTAATTTAAATATTTATTACATTTATTTTAAATTAGAGGAAAACCTCAAGACTATAGATATTTCTACCATATATTTTAAGCTAAACCTATATATAAGAACCCTGTATGTGGGACATGCAGTATGTACTCCATTAGAATTTATTATATGTTCCTTTTCAGAATATCAAGGGTTATTTTGGGGGTTGAGTACAGTGCCTTTGTAACTTTGTAGAGGGCTTCATGATGTTTTAGGCTCTGCTATATTCATTCTGGGCCTTCCCGCATTTGTAGAATTGAGCATTAGTGAAGAAGATTTAGTTCAATATTGAATATTCTTGAGTTTTATTAGGAAATTCAATATATTATTTCCTGAGCATAATGGTAGACATTCTCCCTAGGTTAATACCTAGGTGGCCAAATTATCATATTTTTTTCCTGCTGTGTTTCTGTTAGGTTTCAGAAAAGGGATCCCTGACATCAGAAGAGTTTGCTAAGCTGGTGGGAATGTCTGTCCTCCTGGCTAAGGAAAGGTAAGCGAGTCCTTAGTCTTCATTACAACTGTGTTTGTGTTTCTGAATGGACAGATGATTGTGGTTTTCCCCTTGACTCCTAGGTTGCTTCTGGCAGAGAAGATGGGCCATCTTTGCCGAGATGATTCAGTGGAAGGCTTGCGGTTTTACCCAAATTTATTTATGACACAGAGCTAAGGGTTTTGGATTTAAAATACTTCTTGTCCATACACTTGTATCATGTAGAGGTTGTATGACATTGAGCTCAGAGTAAACCTTGATGAACTGAGAATTTCTGGAACTTTACACTATAATATAAAACCCTTTTAATTTCTCCCTAAATATTACGGTCCAGGAAGTTTACTTAGGATAAATATAGGAAAATACAGAAAACTGAATGCCACAGTGAATTGGAAATCATGCTACAGTTGTATAGAGCCCTCAGGGTTTAACTTGAAATATGGTGAATTTTAACTTGATCCTCAAATCTGTTTTTTTAAAGAAGGGAATTTAGTTATTAATGGGGGAAGAAGTTGAGTGTTTGGACAGGTTAGATCATTTTTCTGGTGTGACTAAGATTCACTGAATTATAAACAAAGTTTTTCCTCTGCATCTAATGTGCCCATTATGGGAGAGGGTTCATGAAGCAAGTCATACGTACAGTGTAGCTTAACTGACAACACTGAACAGGACGTGAAACCACAGAACGCCACATGAGGCTTCTCCTAAGTAAGGGCTTTTCTTTAGAAGCAGTTATAAGCATGTCTTCAACAGACACCTTAGAAAAGGAGAGAGTTGTATTTGACTTACGTATGTATAGTCTGACTAGTTTTTTTTTTTTCCAAGTAATGATTTCATAGCTGGCATTTAAAGAATGCAACTATGTCATTTTGTTTTAAAAATGCTGTGGATTTTGAAACTGAATTAATGAGCTGTATAGACACGCCCAGAGATGTGATTACAAATTTGGAACTTAGAGGGTTCAGGAATACCCTAGGGTTGTGTGGGGGAGGGGCCGGGAGAACCTTTAGGTCCCTTAAACAGGAACCTTGGTGCTCTTTGACCTGGAAAGCCAAGGACAGGAACATTGAAAGGGGACAAGTAATTGGTCTCCTTTTCCTACTCTTAAGGAGTTTCAACACTGCACTTTAAAAAAATATTTCATATCCCAGCAATATTTTTTTTCTTTACCCCATATATTAGAAGCTGTGTTGAGAAACTATGTCACTAACAAGTATTACCAAGATAACAAAAACTGGCTACTCCTGAATTTCGATTGTTTGAGTTCTAAAATGGACCGCCTGACTTCATATGTCGGTGTGTTGGCATTACCTCAAACTCAGGGACCCCACAGGGACGCAAAGAGATCCCCTTCTAAGACTGCGTCGAAAGTGGGAAGCAGGGATGGTTTTCGGCCAAGCCTCCAGAAGGGATAGTGTCTGCACTGAGAGACCCATGGTGACCAGCAGGTGGGGATACCCAGGCTTAAGCTCTGGGATCCCTAAGATGTCACTGAGTGAGGTGGAGGGCCCCCTGCAGATGCCCTTTGGGGAGTTGCAGGGATCCTCAGCTGTAGACCCAGGGAATCCCTCCCACTGCAGCCAGAGTCAGTCTCTGACCCCCCCCTGCAAAAGTGGCTGTTGCTGCTTCACATCCTCCAGCGTTACTGGAATGTCTTCATTTTCCAAACTTGTCGCTCATTCTGTATTGTGATGACAGATAACCCCTAATGTCCTCATTGTTCAGCCTCAGGTTTGTTTTGGGGGAATTCAGTGTCTAGCCAAACAATGGCCCCGTGTCTTTCAGGCCATCGTGTAGACTTGTTTGTGTGGCACTCCTGTTTCTGGGTCACACTCACACTGCTCTGGCAGACTTGTACACGCATGTTCATATGCACTTGCACACACGCTTACACACATGATGTCTCATCTGGCTAAGGCTTTTCAGAAATTACAAAGGTAAATGATAATCTGTTTCAGCAGTTGGAATGAATTGCAATTGAGATTGTTTGAGCTACTGGATCTAGCTCTTATGATTTGGATTCATTACAGCAAACTCCCCCGGTTCAACATACTTATTTACATTAGTGTGACAACACATTAACAGAAATGGAGCAGTCTAAATTGTATAAAGTGAACTAGGAGGAAGAAAAGTGACGTGACTATATTTTGCACATGTCACTTTAATTAGAAAACAAGTATGATTGATTTTACTGTTAAAGTGGGCATTCTTCACTGTTTCTAGACTTATATACGTATATTTTTGATTCCACCCACCCACCCATTCCCTCCCCCTCCTTTTTTTTTTTTTTTGCCAAATAAGATGTTATTTTGGTCTTCTATTGGTAGAAGTTATGTTTAAATACAACCAATCAGGCCCTAAATGCAAAAAAATTCATCTCGGTGCTTATCACTGGTATAATTATTATTTTTGCTTTACTAACTTTGCTCCTAGGAGCATAAATTTGTAGCTTTATGATAATGGGATTTTTCTAGTCACTATCAAAGATTTTTTTACACTGTACAAGTGAAGGTTGTTTTCAGGATTAAATGATTGGAATTAATGTATATAGAGTAAAATTACTGGAAAATTTGTAAATGATTTTTCTTACCTTGGTGTTCTTTTTAAAATACTCTTTGAAAAACATATGAAACTGATAAACTTTTAATCAGAATAAGCCAGTACGTTAAACATTTTTTCTTTATTTTTGACCTCAAGATCTTACTGTTTTAGTTGTTCTAAAAGAATGGGAAATGGCTCATGAACTTTTTTTTTTTTAATTTTTTGATGTGAATTTCATGGTTGACTAACCTTGTGCATTCGCGTGAATGTACTGTCTCTCCAAGTATTGGTTCCCTATAACCAGACTCGCCTGGCCAGACATGGATTCATCAGGTGGTCATTCTCATGTTCTGCCCAACAATATCAGCGTTTTCATTTTGGTACAGTAGAGTCACACCTATAAGCTGGTTAGATTTTTAAAGACTGTGCCTTGGAATGAAATCAAGCATGCTTAAAATGATCCCTGAAACTCTTAAATTGCCAGTGAAGTTCTTTATATCGTCTTACAGGTAGAATCCCTATAGAGTGACACATGGGTGTGAATATAGTATGAATATAGTAAGTACAATATACAATAAAAACTACATAGCAACAGTAGACATTTATAACACCAATAATTAAACTATTTAAATGTGTGTCTTGTTTTTGTTTTTTGGCCAAGAGTTATGGTTGAATTTCTGTGAATTTATTTGCTAATCCCATCCCTTATTAAGACAGATCTAGAGTGTGAGCTCCGTAAGGGGAGAGCTTTTTGTCTGGTGTGTTTGTGGATATATCCTCAAAGCCTAGAACAGAACCTGGCACATAATAAGCACTCAATAAATATTAACTGAATGAATGAACTCTCATGTGTATACCTATTTATAACCTGGCTCCATTTATCCTACTTTATCTCCCATTCAATTCAATAAAAAAATTTTTTGTTAAAAATCCATATTGACTGTGTGAGGAATTACGTGGGTCGCCGGTGGGGGGTGGAAACAAAATGAATAAGATACAGTCCCAGCCTTTAAAAGGGTGGCGCCGTTAGGGAAATAGACATGTAAACAACCTTACCTGAAGATCGAATGAAGTACGTGTCATGGAAGGGGCACAGGTACATGCTGTGCAAGACAGAAGGAGGATCCTTTAGTTCTTGTGGGAGAGGAAGAGCCTCATAAACTAGGCTCACAAGGACCAAGAGATCGTCAGTAAGTGGAGGCTGTTGGGTTAGAGGAACAGCATGAGGTGTGCCCCTTTCCATTCCTGGGGCATACTTCCTTTGACTCTGCAGACTTCCCTTTCTTAACTGTTTCCCCATCCACTTCTCCATCTCCACCCCAATTATCATACTGTGCTCATTCCTACCTGCTTTAGAAAAATCTGTTTTCAGTATATGACTCTATTTCTAAATTCCATAATAGTTATTATCTGTCCTGTGTACATGACTATATTTTGTCTTGGAGCCATAAAAAAATAGAGGAATTGGGTTTCTTTAAAGTTCAAAGATTCAGTGGGCACCTCGGTGGCTCAGTCGGTTAAACATCCGACTTCAGCTCAGGTCATATCTCACAGTTCATGAGTTCGAGCCCCGCATCGGGCTTTGTGCTGACAGCTCAGAGCCTGGAGCCTGCTTTGGATTCTGTGTCTCCCTCTCTCTCTGCTCTTCCCCCGCTCATGCTCTCTCTCTCTCCTTCAAAAATAAATAAGAACATCAAAACAAAATAAAACTCAAAGATTCATATAATTGAATCTTTTAAATCTTTTCTGGTTTCGGTCAGTGATTGTACATGGTAGGTTCCTAGTTAAGTATTAGCTGAATACTTGAATGATTTTTGGATTATGATGTGTCATGAATTTACTCGCAAACCTAAGTCTGTGTCCTTTACCATATGCCCAAGAGGTTTCTCAACCAGACTTGTCAGGACTCAGCCCGTCTGAGATACTGTGTCTTACATGACATGGGGCATATCCATGATGTGGGAAGCACGCCAGAAATCAGGTTAACACACGTGTAAGATCTTGTTATTACAGTGTGAAAATTGGGTCATTTGTGTTCTTCCTTGAGTCCTGATAATCATGAGTCAGTTAAAGCTTTTCTCTCAGAGCATTATCTGAGGAAGTAAAAGATCTCTCCATGTGTATAAAGGACACTGTTGAGATTGTGAATGCGTTTTACACAATTTGCACAAAATTACTAGACCAGTCACTGACCCTGAAAGAGAATTAAAGGTACCTTGACAGCAGCTTGTTTTAATTAATCCCAGCAAGACCATATCACTGTTCTTTTGGAAGCTTTTTTTCCCTACATGCCTATGCCGCGTTCCTTTACCAAAAATTACGCCCTTACATGTGCAAAAAAGACAGAAATGCAGTCTGGCAAGAATTCTGATTAAGACAAAAATGACCAAGCATCTCAATACAGCTGTTACTTAAAAAGTGTCCAAGTGCACTGATCCAGTCACTTGTACCTGGATTTAGGTCCTCCTAAATTCCAAGGGTGGATTTGTAGGGAGAGTGTGTGTCTGCAAGATTAATGCAGAGCAAGTTGCTTTCTATATATATATTCCTCTTCGTCACCACACTACGTCAGTACACCTGGGGGAGAGGAGGGATTAAGTGTTTGCCAAGGTTACTGAGGTAGGGCTGGAACGAAGCTTTCTATAACTCCAAAGCCCATTCTTTATGTTGAGCTTTTACTTTCAAAAACGCCAAGGACTGTGGTATGTATTTGAAAAGAAATCCCAACTTGAGCTGATGAATGGATGTTGGACTAGATGATTCTGTCAGTGAAAGCTTGGATGGATTGAGTTGGTATGTGGCATGTATTTGAAAAGAAATCCCAACTTGAGCTGATGAATGGATGTTGGACTAGATGATTCTGTCAGTGAAAGCTTGGATGGATTGAGTTGGTACTGATAGGATTAATTATTGGACAAGATAAGTACTTAGCAAATTTGGTACCTCGGATAACCTCTGATAACTCTGATAATCAAGGAATTGTGCTATCTTTTCAAAGATTAAGTGACGGATTCAAGCACCTGCAAATGCTGTATTTTTGTTTGAAAAATTGAGGTAAAATTTCAGTGAAATGCACAGATCTTAAGATGGACGCATTTTAACAAATGCGTAATAGATCATGTAACTCACACCCCAGCCAACAGAACATATCTGACATCCCCAAAGTTCCCTGGTGCCTCTTTCCAGTCACCTGCTCCCTAGAGGCCACCACTATGTTCTGATTTCTATTACCACACACTACTTTTGTCTGTAAAATGGTATGTTTTGCATAAAAGAAAAGCAAATGGGAAACTATTCACATTTTTTTCCCCGTGTACTGAAAACCAAGCACAGCTGTTAAGGTGCAACTCTATCCTCTAGCATTCTTTTCAAAAGACAACTTTAACACCTGAGAATTAAGAGTTTATTAAACTCTTAATTAAACCAACTCTAGCTCCTGAGAGAGAAAAATCGAAACTGAGATGCACTGGACCTGATTCTCTTTTGACAATCCCCAAGAACATTTGGGAAGCCAAAGTTAGGCCACTTGGATGACCTACTTTTGTGGTCCCCAGAAGAAAATGACACCGGGGGAGAAGTGACTGAATCGGAACGAGGGGAGACCGCGGCTCGCCCTTGGCCCCGGCCGTGGGCCGTGGGCCGCGGGCGAGGGCGCGTCGGGGCTCTGCCCGGCTCCCCGAGGTTCCGCCGGCCGCGCGCGCTTGGGAGGATGCGCAGCCCAGAGCGGGCGGGGTTGACTTCGCCCGCTGCCCGGCCCCCCGCCCTCCGGTGCCGCCCTCCCTGCGCCGTCCGTCGGGGGCGGGCCTGGGCGGGGCAGCGGAGCCGAGCGCCAGCGGGCTCAGGCGGGCAGTCCCGGGACGCGGGATGCTCTGCGCGTTTCCTCGCGGCCCCTGAGGCCACCAGCCCGCCGCCCGCCGCCCGCCGCCCGCCTCGCTCGCCCCAGCTCTGGCCGCTGCGCCCGCCGGTCCCGAGAGGTAGGAAGACCCTGCTGTCCCCCAGCCCCCGTGGGCGCTGCTGTGCTGCCGGAGTCCCCGGCGGCTCCGGGGGGGTGGGGGTGGGGGGTCGGGCAATACCCCTCGGACCCTGCCCGCCCCGCCCTCCCCGCCCGCTCGGAGCGCAGGTGGAGGTGCTGTGGCAGCTCCCTCCGCCGCTGGGTGCTCAGCCTCCGCCCCAGGGGATACTCTGTAGAAAGTGTCCGTCTGCGCGTCTCGGAGTCCCGGCTCTCTTGGCACAGGTGTCGGCGGGAGACGCAGGCTGGCTGCAGACTGGTGTTGAGTCCGATGGGTTGGGACCCTTGAAAGATAGCGTCTTGGGGGTGCTCCGCGTTTCTGAACAAGTTTGCCTATTTCCAGAAAGAAATCTTTTCTGGGGTACACACTGTATGAGATTTCAGCAATTCAGAACCGTCCTCATTTTAATGGAGCTCTGTGCTGACAACTTGGGCAGGGCTAGATTTCCAGGCATGAACTTGACTTGCGGGCCTTTGGGAAACTGTAGATGTGAGGAGCGCACAGCCTCCTAGGGAAGCTGCGTCCAGTCCGTGGGACCAGGGCAGAGCCACTGCACTGAGTGTATAAATAATGCCTGTTTACACAGGCTGCTTTGGAACTAGGGATTTCCGGTTAATAAATATTATTAGATGGATGCACACGAGCGTGTGCCTGTTTGTCAGAAGGGATAGAGTCACTTTGCTTCTTTTTCTTTTCCCTTTAATTCTTTGATAAATCACTGGTCCTAGTAGAGTTTAGGTTAATTCCCTTTCTTTTTCCGCAGCAATGAAGACACCGTAGGAATCAATCTTAACTGGTTTCAGCAAAAGCAGGGGATCTGAGCTTGGCGTGATGCCATTAGCCACTGAAAATATTGACTACTTCTCCCTACCCTCTAGCTGATGCATTTGGAATTTTTCTGTAAATGTTTATGTCTGAATGCTATATAGAAGTGTTTTTAAATGTGTGTAAAATAGACGTAAGTTTTTATTTT
The DNA here is from genome assembly GCF_027475565.1 of Acinonyx jubatus. Lineage (NCBI taxonomy): Eukaryota > Metazoa > Chordata > Mammalia > Carnivora > Felidae > Acinonyx > Acinonyx jubatus. The sequence continues at coordinate 19,026,115 of NC_069380.1, read as the reverse complement.
CTCAAAATGATTCTCAAGCCAAACATTGTAAAAGTAGCTAGTCTTGGTATTGGGAACAACATGTTGGAAGACAATAAGCAAACAAAGTAAAAAGAGAGAGAGGAAGGAAGGAATCTTATTTTTTAAAAAAATGTGCTTTTTACCCAGCGTTCCATTCCATTGTGGGGTGCTCTCTTAAGGTCTTCAAATTAGTGAATGGGCTAGTAAAACTTAAGCATTTATTTTCAAAAGCTTAAGAACATTTTAAAAATCCTTATGGTTTTTAGGTAGGTTTATTTTTCCATTTCCATTCAGTTCTAAATACAGATTATCACACTATTCTGTGTTTTACTCATCATTTTTATAAGAAGGAAAATGTGTTACAATCACAACATCAGTTGCAATTAGGAGCTTCTTTAAAAAATGGTTATCATGGAAAATCAAGCAATTTGGGAGGAGCCCATTCAACTTTTGGGAGCCAGGGATCCTTGCCCCTCCTTACTCTGGTTACTTGAGTATCACTAATTCAAAAGGAAGCGTTTTATTGCCGTAAGTGCCCAAACTTGCCTGGGGGATACGGAGATGTTCACCTGCTGTCTTCGACCATGTTTCCCAGTCCAGGTTCAAGGAAAAGATTGGTCAAATCTATGTCTAATTCCAGCAAAGTGGAATTTTCTTTTTATGTTGGGGAGGGGAGTGACCCTTAATCATCTGCCTAATTACACTTCAAATCTCTGCTTCCCTTTGAGGAAGTACAGTGTTTCTTTTGTTCAACCAACTCCTACTGAAAGAAAGCTAATAGAGACAAATCAGTTCCCCCCCCCACCGTTGATTTTTTTTTTTTATTATTTCAACAGGCCTTTTAATTCCATTAATTTCTGTCTTTTCTGAAGAGATGTACATATATATTTGGAATATAGTATATTATTAAAATAGACTAACTGTGGATAATGGGGAAATGTAAACATTAAGAAAAGACCTGGTTGATTATGCTTACTAGCCCATAGTTTAGTAGATTTCAATTGAAAAAAATTGAGGAGGGCCCTGAATCTTATTCTACAGTCTAGTCTATTTATAGACAAAATAAGTGCCCCCTCCCACAAATCGTTCTGAAGCACAGGCCAGCAAGGTATTTCCTACCCTCCTAGGTGGTCTGGCAAGACTGCTGCATGAAATCATCTGCCTCCTGATGCATTACTGACAGCAACAAGTATTGGGAAACTGACAGAAGATGATAATTGTTATTTATCTGTTTTCTCTTGAGAGTACCCTAAACAATGGAAGTCAGTGTCACAGGGAGTTCACTCTGAGTATCTTTAAATGCAACACTCTGAGTATCTTTTTAAAAGGCTTGATAGTTTTGATATAGCTCCTAGGCATTAAGAAATGAAGCAATCCAGATAACATGCAGGAAAGACTGTGGTTGTAAGTCCATTTGTAGAAGCGAGCCCGGTCCATGCAGCACAGTGCAAAATGAAAATTTGGCAAAATTTTAGCAGATTGATTGGCGTGAAATGCCAAACAGATAAATAGGTGAAAGTGTATTATCCAGACTGGCTCTTAACTTTGATGAAATTCAGCACATAAACTCTCCACTTAAGCACGCGTTACAAAGATGAGAGACTTGGTGTTTTGCAAAAATAAGCTTGGTGTTGGACACACCTGAATGTGCTTAACAGGTGAGCTGTAATGAAACCAAAGGGACGTACAAGCACAAATCATTTCCCCGGGGAAAGTTAATGTCCTCCCTATTTTCAGTGGCACCCATGAAGTTTGACTTCTCAGAATGGTTTTGGCATTTCATGATTACAATTTTGTGAATCACGTTGAACAGAGGCATCATTTTTTGAGATTCTAATTTCAGGTGTTTTTGAAAAAAAAAAAACTACACAAAAAAACACAGTTTGGATGTGAGAAAGGACATGAGGAGACCAAAGACCTGGGATTTTGCTGATCAGAATGAAACAAATGTTGAAAGACTTTTCAAATCTACTCTTGGTGGTACTTTGTGACTATGGTGAGTATTATTAAGTATACCTCATGCTGTCAGTGTCAATGAAGAAACATAAACGTGGGGTTTATAAATGCATGGATGTTGATGACCCTGCATGAAGGAGGCAGGGCACGTCTACAGTGCAGTACCTTTTAAACTGGAATCCTTGCAACCCTGGGTTCTCTTAAGGTTCTATATATATTGATGCAAAATTCCCTTTAAATACATTTTTAAGCCTTTAAAAAGAGAATTTAAAAAAAGGCATTTCATTTATTAATTTTTTGAAAAATTTTAATGTTTATTTATTTTTGAGAGAGACAGACAGATAGAGCATGCATGGGGATACAGGCAGAGAAAGAGGGAGACACAGAATCCAAAGCAGGCTCCAGGCTCTGAGCTGTCAGCACAGAGCCCGATGCGGGGCTCGAACCCATGAACCATGAGATCATAACCTGAGCCACCCAAGTGCCCCTCATTTTCATTTAAGCAAACTGGAGACAAGCATGTTATGTTGAATTTTCTTTGACTGATGTCCTAGTAATTCGGTATTATACATTGAAACTCTCAGACACACATGAATGTGTGGTTGTTTGTTTGTTTGTTTGTTTTTAATTGGGATTCTCCGTTTGATTTCACTTTACAGGAGAGTTTTGCTGTTAAAATATCTTTGGAACCAGTCCAAATTTCTGTCCTTGCCAATTGTTTGCCTTGGACAAGTTTCTTGTTGACATCACAGCGCTGTTGTGATGATAAAATAGGAAAGGGAAAACACCTTGTCTGAGCCTAGAGTAGGTGATTACTGTTACTTTTCTTTATTCACTTTGTTTCAACTGAAAATTGAGTTCGTTACTCAGAGAGTTTTATGCAACTACTGAACCTTAACAGATTCAACAATATACTACTTTTCTTTTGATGATTTCCAAATATTTCATAGACATCTAAGCAGTTCATGGTATAAGAGTGGAAATTGTTTTCAAATTGAAGAAACATGATCCAAGGGATCATGGCTTGTGTGAGATCAGTGACACATCCACATAACTGGACCAGAGTGTGGACTGCTCATTTTGTCCATTGAATCGCCTTCCTCAGCCTTTTCGTTTGAAGAAGTTTATTTAAACAAGAAGATGCTTGATTTGTTGAAAATGAGCCTGGGATTCAATTATCTTCATGTTATTCATCCCTACTTAAAACCCCTATCACTCCATGTGTAACAACAGCCTCATACAAAAAATTACAAAAGTGTCCTTGGTTTCATAATGATAAAGACATCAGAATTTTCCATTTGTACACAGTGTGCAAGGATATTTGTCGTTGAGAGTAAATATCTTACTGGAATATGAGAATAAAAGTTCAATGAGCATAAAATAACATAGAAGTTGAGTGCACATGCTGCTAATGGAAAAGGAAGTATTTTCCTAGACCTGGGTTTTTTCCCTCTCCATTTGATATTGATCAAAATATACCATTAACAGTTGTTTTTAATGCAACATGCTTATATTGAGACACCAATTACTTTAAATATAATAAAGGAATGGGGAGAGGCAAACTAAAAGAATGGAGAAAACTACACTGTGGTAGCCAGAATGTGGTACAATTCAATTGTAGTTTTCTAAATGAGGATGTATTCTTGTCTATGAAAATAAGTGTTCTATAGTAAAGCAAGTTCTCTCCTCAGTACTCCTCAGTACACCTGCTCTCTGGGCTGCTGGAACCCATCAACTGTATCTTTTTTCTCCATTACTGACTGGGCCTGTGTGTCTTTTTTGGACACATTTATTGGATGCCCATCAAATCAGAGTCTTATTTGCCTGGTTGACAATCTCTGTCATGTTTGTTAGTTATCCTAAGTTGTGTGTGGTCTCAATCTTAAAATGCATTAAAAACTGTCCTGCCCCATGAGATTCAAGTCAATCTGATCTTTGTTCTCAGTCTTAACTCCTTCCTCCATCTTAACTCCTCTTTAGGCACCTGTTTACAAATAGGTGCTGGGTGGCCTCTGAACCAGGCACAGCTGTGTCAGAATCAGCACCCTTCCTCAACTTTGACTTCTCTCCCTCCAAAAGAGAGTATCTCTCAACTTCCATTTTAACTGAAGGAAAAAGAAAAAAAGAAAAAAAAAGAAAAACCTTCATTCTATCATGGTTTTCAAGCAAGTGTTGATCAAGCATTCCAGTCTATCCAAGTTTTATATATTTGATTTCGTCTCATTTCAGATAAGAAATGTGTAAAGCACTGAGCTGTTTAAAAAGGAAAAACAGGGGCATGTGGGGGGCTCAGTCGTTAAGCATCCAACTTTGATTCAGGTCCCGATCTCACGGCTCATGTTTGTGAGATGCGGTTTGAGACTCGCATCCAGTCTCTGTGCTGACAGCTCAGAGCCTGGAGCCTGCTTAGATTCTGTGTCTCCCTCTCTCTGTGCCAGTACCCTGCTCATGCTCTGTCTCTGTCTCTTTCACAAAAATAAATAAATAAACGTTCAAAAAAACAAAAAAACCTCTATGTGCCAATATATTCACGTACTGATTCTAATGATCATTAACCGAATACACGTAAGGGTATATTTAAAGACCACCAGCCCAGATAGCACTTTGATGGCCTTTGGACATATATGATATGTATGCCATGATATGTGTATATTATGTATGTATAAGATAATCACAATAAGAATAATAAATTCATGCTCACACATGTTATTTTTCAAGCCAAAAGAACCCTGGAGTGCCTTAAATCCAGAATTGTTTCTTACCCTAGCCATGGGCCCGCTGATTGTTGCCCTGCCAAATGCTGTCTCCTTTGATATGTATTTGGATAGGATTCAAAATAGAAACAAGGATTCCTGTGTGTCTGTGTTTTTTCCACTCTTTACTTGAGCTGCTCTGATGGGTTTCTTTTTTAAAAAGATATGATTGATCTTAACTGAGTGATAGTTGTGGGCTAGCAGTCATCTATCACATCGAGGCTAGCAATGGTTACTGTGATGTCACTAAAATTGCTGAGAAGCCTGGCTATTTCATAAACATTCACTCTATCCCTTGGATGACCTGTGCAGAAGAAAGTGTCAGCAATTCTTATTCATCTAAAAATTTCTGCTTCATACGAACCAAGGGCACTGGTTCCTTTACTGGTAGAAATGCTTAAGTACTTGGCTTGAATATCAGAAAATAACTTGGAAGCATATTTATGTCTTCCATTTTAAGTCATCTACAGCCGTCTGTATTGCATCATGCAAATCAAGTTTTCTCACTTTACTGTTTATCCATTTCCCCCAAATACCTAGACACCAGACTATGATTTATCAAAACAAAACACAACAAAACTCAACTGAGTGAATTTGAAGATCTAATTGGCTTTATGAAGCAATTCCTGAATCAGGCAGCGTCCCATCTAGCAAGTAGCGATGGTCCTAAAAGTTGCACAAAATGGAAGGTTTTTATGGGAAGGAGGGTGGGGCAAGAAGTTACTAGCAAAAGAACAGAAGGGATTATTTTCAGGCCAAGATGTCTTTTTTGCGGGGTGGGGGGGGGGGAAGTTGGGTGTCTTTAGCAGTATTTTTTATCATGGAGATAACCTCTCTAGTGCAAGAAATTTCAGATTCCCAGATTCAACCCAGGTAGGTTGAAACTATGAAGTCTGGGTTTGCCATCCTGGGGGCCAAATGTCTCTATGTAGGGCTTTTCCCCCCCGCCCCTTTTCTTTTTAACAGATTAAAATGAGAAAAGTAAGGTATTGGATTTACATCTTGAGAATGATCAATTGTTACTCTCGCTTTATAGATTTTCATTGCAGATGTGTTGCTTTGCTGAATGCGGTGAATTCAGGGTATTTATCTCTAATTCCTTGTTTTAAGCATAACCATGAAAGAGGATGAACGTGCAGAGCCACTTTAGAATGAAAACAGTGCAGGTGCCCAACTAACAGAATCCGCACTCAGCATCACTCAACGCACCCTTTGGCTGAGTTTCACACTTCTCTTATGTTTAAAGTGCTGCTTTCTTTCATGTCTCCAACAGTGCTGCTCAAAGATCCCTTTGTAAAACCAATTCTCACCATTTCATTTCAGTTCTTGCAGAAGCTGAATACCTCCTCTTGGGAAAGCCCGGCCATGTAGCACTAAGCAACAATACAGTATCGGTGGGTTTCCAGTATGTCAGTGGGGCTAATGGGACGCTGAGGAATGTATCTATCCTGTTGTTGGAGGCCAACACCAATCAGACTGTTACCACCAAATACCTCCTGACCAACCAGTCCCGGGGAACACTGGAGTTCGAATGCTTCTACTTCAAGGAGGCGGGGGACTACTGGTTCACCATGACTCCAGAAGCGGCAGACAACAGCACTCCAGTCCACCTGTGGGAGCAAAGTGCCTTTCTCAAGGTGGAATGGCCTGTCTTTCATGTTGACCTGAATAGGACATCCAGGGCAGCAGAAGGCACCTTCCAGGTGGGCCTTTTTACCAGTCAACCACTGTGCTCATTCCCTGCGGACCAACCTGACATCTTGGTGGATGTCATCTTTACCAACAGTCTTCCCGAGGCAAGAACGAGTCCAGGACAGCCGCTGGAGATAAGAACCAGCAAGAGGACACAACTCTCTCAAGGTCAGTGGGTTGAGTTTGGCTGTGCACCCGTGGGGCCGGAAGCCTACGTCACTGTGGTGCTGAAGCTGCTCGGCCAAGACTCGGTCATTACCTCCACGGGACCCATTGACCTGGCCCAGAAATTTGGATACAAACTGGTGACGGTGCCGGAACTCACGTGTGAGTCGGCAGTGGAGGTGATGGTGCTGCCTCCCCCGTGCGTCTTCGTCCAGGGAGTGATCGGGGTCTTCAAGGAGGCCCCCAGACGCCCTGGGGAAGGGACCATTCGGCTGGCTGAAAACAGTCTGACCTTGGGAGAGAGGAGAACAGTATTCAACTGCACTTTGTTTGACATGGGGAGGAATAAATACTGCTTTGACTTTGGCGTTTCAAGCAGAAGCCGTTTTTCCACAAAGGAGAGGGAGTGCATGCTAATCCAGAGAAACATAGGTTCGTATTGAGATTTTGTTTTTAAGTTTATTTATTTATTTTGAGAGAGAGCACGCGCGCGCAAAGTGCAGAGGGGCAGGGGGGGAGAGAGAGAGAGAGAGAGAGAGAGAGAGAGAGTTCCAAGCAGGCTCTGCACTGTCAGCACGGAGCCTGATGTGGGGCTTGAACTCACAACCACAAGATCATGACCTGAGCTGAAGTCTGTTGCTTAACTGAAAGGGCCGCCTAGGCCCCCGGGTTGGTATTGAGATTTCAAAAAATTTTTAACCAAACTGGTGCATTCATGCAGTGAAAATTATTATTTTGAATTTAGGTGAGCTGTACCATTGTTGTTATGGTTCCCTTCTCATAATGTCGCAAATGGCATTGTCCATCCTTATCTGAAAAACTAGGAGTAATGATAAGCAGACCCAGCTCCCTGCTTACCTCTCTAGGTCTCAGTTTCCCCATTAGTAAAACAGGGATAATAATGGTTTCTGCCTCAGAGTTGTGAGAATTCAGTGAAATACATGTGCACGGTTGTCTGCATTATGCCTGGCATATAGGGACCAGGTGCTTCCAATAAACCTTAGCTGCTGTGCATTATAGTTAAAAAAGTTCTATTATTACATCATATGGCAAATCCGTGGCAGGTAAGAGCAGAATTCAAAGCTAAATCTCAAATTGTATGTAGTTAACTTCTGGCTTCCTCTAGCGGATCATGTCTCTTTCCTGTTACATCTTTCATTTACAGGAATGAGTTTCTTTAGAAGTGAGATTTCAAAGCGAGATTTCCCAGAAGTTCAGATTCTCAATTCTTTGCATAATGCCCTACCTAATCACAAAGAAGTGGGGTTATTACCATTCCATCCATGCCCCATGCTCCTCTTTGCATTTCTTTTCCTTTTCCTGGGTGCAGGCCTGGTCTTGGCGAGAGAATCATGGGGCAGGGATTGTCCCGTTTGCTTACGTCTTCATCCCCGCTGAGCTCCATGCACCCTGAGGGCCCAAGCGTCTGTCTTTGGAACCCCAAGTGTTTCTTGCTCCAAATTCACCCACTTTCTCTCCTTGGAAGCTCATTGCCTTTGACTTTCTCTGCACCCTGTGGTCACTTCTCTGCTTGCACTTACCTCTCTGTCCAGCCTAGATTCTATGGCCCGTTTCATCTCTCTCCCACCAATACCCTAAACTCCTGTGCCGTGTTATCCTTCTGATGCACGAATCCAGCTGCCTGCCCACTGCATGGAGGCTGGATGAGGTCACACCCGGGAGACAGGGGCACTGGGAGTGGGTTGCACCTCCCTCCTCAGCCGGGCCCACCATGCTACCCTGGCCAGCGCTGCTCCCGTTCTCTAGAACACCGCCCCCTCAGACCTCAACCCCTGCCCCATGGCTGACTCTCAGAGCTGAGTTTGTCTCCTGCCATACAGGGCAGCTGGCAGCCATCTGGTACGAGCCACCTCACCCTCCCACTAAAATATCTGTGCGCCTGCAGCCATCGGTCCTCCTTTGTCACCACCATGGAAGAAGTGTCACTCCTCCAGTGCGAGGTCAACCTTGCCCTCTGCTGTGGACCCCAGTGTCTTTGCTCATATCAGGAATCCTCTGTTAATCCTGATCCCCTCTCCCTCTTCTGTCTCTAACTGTCCCTTGATGGGCTTCTCCCCAACAGCTCTGAAATATGCTTAATTCTCTTATCTAAAAATACAGCCAACACCACCCCTCATCCCCTGGTTCTCCCCCACATAATACCGTCTTTCTCTCTCCTTCCTTTTATAGCCCAGGTTCTTGAAAAAGTCACCTATACACTGCGGTGTATTTCCTCACCTCACGTGCACTTTTCAGCCCACATCTAAGCCACACTCCTCCCCTGAAAGTGCTCTCACGAAAGCAGCCAGTGGATGACTTCCAAGGTCCCAAAACCCAGGGGCGCTTTGCAGCCTGTGTCTTCATTGGCCTTGATTCCGTGACCTCACACTCGCCTCGCTTACCTCCCACCTGCCTGGCTGTTCCTTCATGGTCTCCTTTGCCTGCCAGTTCTGCCACCTGGTCTCATCCATTAACTATTGGACTTCCTCGCCTTTTTTTTTTTTTTTTTTAATGTTTATTTTTGAGAGACAGAGCGTGAGTGGGGGAGAGGCAGAGAGAGACACACACAGAATCCGAAGGAGGCTCCACTCTGAGCTGTCAGGAGAGAACCCGATGGGGGGCTCGAACTCACAAACCATGAGATCATGACCCGAGCCAAAGTCGGACACTGAACCGACTGAGCCACCCAGGCGCCCCTGGACTTCTGCGCCTTATACTATTTACACACCCACTGGGTGATTACCATCCTGATGCCAGTGACTCCAGACTGGCATCCCTGCCCTGCATCTAAAGTGCTGCTGCACAGCTGTCACCCCTCACGGGTCTCCCATCTCTCTCAAAAGCCACATACCTAGAATTCGACTCATCATCTTACCCCCTAAACCTGCTCCTCGGTAAGGCCTCCGCCACCCCTTTCATTGTTCAGACCGGAAGCCCAGGAGTCTTCCGCTTCTCCTTCACCTCCTATAAGTAATAAATCACTAAGTCCTATGAGTTTTGTCTCCTCGGTGTCTGAATCTCTCCACTCTCCCCAATTCTGCGGATACCACTTGGTTTAAACCTCTGTCATCCCTTAGCTAACCTATTGCAACAGATTCCTAATCGATTCCAGCTCCCTCCGCTGTCTACTTCGTTCTCTCACTGCAGCCAGAGAGATTATGTAAAACTCAGGTCTGCTGAGGTTGTTCCCCCGCTTAAAATCAAACTGTCAGTCACCTCACTGGATATGAGGATGAGAATCCACAGGGCCCTCTGTGGCCGGGCTGCCCAACCCACAGTCACCATCCCTGGGCGGGAGCCTCCTCCCACTTTCACCTGGTTGACGTTAACCTGTCTCCCAAGTCCTCACTTGGGTCACTCTTCCTTGACCCCAAACTTGCTAAATTCCCTTGCCGTAAGCTGGCATGGCATCCTTCATTCCTCTTTCATGGCATTGATCATTTCTGTCGTGGTTTGTTCAGTGTCTTTCTCCCCCTGCCCTCAGCCTTATGCCCACCCTCACTCTCATGGGGGAAGCTCATTTGGTGGGAAAAGCCAACTTGCGCTGCCATGAAGCTATTTATGATATTTATTTGGCCCACTTAGTAGGCCTGGCACTTTAATAGCTGTTCAACACATGTTTTATTCAAGTGAAAATTGAATGCAAATGTGGCCGGTCCAGATATTAGCATAGAAAAATTATATTAAGCTAATTTAATCATTCAAGCTACACTTGCCTTTTCAAAAGAAGTTAAGAGGAAAAAAAAGTCTAATTGAATTTAGCGGAAACAAACCAAGGGATATAAAGACATTTGAGCCATTTGATTAAAAACACTGGGAGCAGGAGGTCTACCTTGTGGTTCTCCCAGCTGTTGGGGTTCCCGCTGATTCTTCTGCTCGTTTAAAGACTGGGTTTTCCCCACAGCAGCAGGGAGAAGACACTGGAGAGGGGCAGAAGGAAGGAGACTCCGGCTAATCACTGACATTTATGCTAGTAATGGGGACCTCAGTGCCTTCCCTGGTTTTAGTATAAAAAATGTATGACTGAATCGAGTTCTCTTCTTTTCATTTTCCACTTAAATTGGCAGCTGACTTTTTTTTTTTTTTTGCTAAATGGTATCATTTAGGGACCCCATTGAACCCGCCATGACTTGTGTGAACTGCTGCCTCCACTGAATTTCTTACTAGTTCCTTTGAACAATGGAGTAATGTGTTTGACATGTCTGTCTCTTTTTCCAAATATATCTTCAGACCTGAAGATAGTAAGTAAATAACAGTTTACAGGAAATGCAAAATAGATGTGCTGCATTTAACCAAAAATTATTCATGGTCTTCATTAATCCTACTTGGTGTGAATGTTCATATTTTTCTCTGCAGAAATGTTAATGTGTTTGGCTATGGGATGCTGCCTGAGATCCTGGTCGGGGAGTGTTAGTAATCTTGGCATAGCACTGTAATAACTTACAAAAATAAGTTGAGAAATCCTAAATGCTGAGCACATCTGCCCAACATCCCGTTTCAGACAGGAGTATATAAATTTAGGGTAAAAGTTGATAATGAATATGATAGAGGATATGAAGTCATAGTCACATAACTTTTAGGTTTTTCTTTTTTTGGTAAATAAAAAGTGTATATATTTATAGTTTCCTTGATAATTTAACTTTTAGGCCATCTTCTTGTTTCTGTGATTAAATGGTATGGTTTTTCTTTCATAATGACTGAACAAGAGCTTTTTACCAAGGACAGAACTATCAACCCTGTCAGTTCCTTCCTGTTTGCACGTTGTGCATTATCTTTAATTCTCCGCCAGAATCTTTTTTAAGCTACTTGTCCACTTTGGGAGTTAGTTTACCGAAAGCTAGAAAATACAGTTGTAAAAATTCAGGTAAGTAGACCTCTAGATGCTGCACTACTCCATATTCTTTGAAAGTGAATGAATATGTAAATCCTTCCAAGAATAAGCTCTTCTTTTGGGATTCCTTAGGAATATCCTGTAGGATATCTGACATCCTGTGTGCGATCATCTGACATAATAAAGCTAATGTTTATATAGTGATTACTTTGTAACCAGGCACTGTTCTGAGTGATTTATAAATATTAACCTGTTTAATCTTCATAACAACCCTATTAGTTAGGCTTATAGTTTTGTCAATTTTATAGGTGAAGAAATAGAAGCACAAAATAAGTAACTTGCCTGAGCTCAATTGGTGGTTAAGTGTCTTAACCACTACTGATGGTTGACTGGCTTTTACCATTATTCTTCACTGCCTCCCATATAATCAACTGTCAATTCATGTATTAAATAATGTAAAATGTTTAAATTGAAAAAAGTTATACTATTTTCTCATCTCACTGGTTTGTCTTGTGCTGTCCACCCCTCTTGAAACACACATAACCCACTTTGGAACCCACAAGCATGATTTGGCCAATATAAATGAGCCTTGTTCTGTGCACAGAAAGTCTGTACTGCTTATCCAGGTGCCTTTGCTCCATCTGTTGCTTTTAGTTACTCTTGTCTAGAGAACTTTCTTTTCTTTTCTTTTCTTTCTTTCTTTCTTTCAGCTAATGTCTTTTTTTTTAATGTTTATTTTTTAAATTTATTAAAGAGAGAGATAGAGCACAAGTGGGAGAGGGGCAGAGAAAGAGGGAGAAAGAAAATCCCAAGAAGGCTTTGCACTGTCATCGCAGAGCCTGATGTGAGCCCATTGTGGGGCTTGAGCCCACAAACTGTGAGATCATGACCTGAGCTGAAACCAAGAGTCAGACGCTCAACTGACTGAGCCACCCAGGCGCCCCTAAAGAACTTTTTTTATAAGCGTGTTTTGTTTAGTTGCTTTAGTTTCTTGAGCAAAATGTCTTCCAGTTGTGACTATTTCATGGGCTGTATTCTTTCAGATAGTCTTGAGGGGTGGAAACAAATTTCCCTTTTCCTATTCCAGACAAATTTTGTTCATTCAGAATTAATATCCTCTATAGTAGCCTGAAAGGTATTTATGCTGGCCAAACAGGTTTGTTATGTAGTGTGAGTGCATGTATGGACATCTAACCAGGACAAAGCAAAACAGCTTTCATTCATGAAAAGTATTTGAAATCTTGATCATCTTGCTCTTTATTTCTAAAACACGAACTACATTTATCTAATGACTTTTCATTTAGCCTAGTATTTCCCTCAAAGTTATTGGTAGAAATCTTCAGGGAACAGACAGAATTACTTAAAGCATTAAAAATTTTTGCCTGACTAAATTTGTTAATTGCTCTGATTGATTTCCTATGTTCCTGTTTGATTAATGTGGCTTAAAATTAAAGGAGATAAGATGTAGCCTAAATGTTTACTTTTTGTTGATTGTCCTACAAACCATGATTTTACTTCCAAGGGAAAAAGACACAACATTTCAAAATGAAAATTGTTTTTATATAATTTATTGTCAAATTGGTTTCCATACAACACCCAGTGCTCATCCCAACGAGTGCCTTCCTCAATGCTCATCACCCACTTTCCCCTCTCCCCCACCCCATCATCCCTCAGTTCTCAGTATCCAAGAGTCTCTTGTGGTTTGCCTCCCTCCCTGTCTTGTGATTTGCCTTTTTTTTTTCCCTCTTCCCCTCCCCCATGGTCTTCCGTTAAGTTTCTCAAGATCCACAGATGAGTGAAGTGAAAACATATGGTATTTGTCTTTCTCTGTCTGGCTTATTTCACTTAACATAATACCCTCCAGTTCCATCCATGTTGCTGCAAATGGCCAGATTTCATTCTTTCTCATTGCCAAGTAGTATTCCATTGTATATATAAACCACATGTTCTTTATCCATTTGTCAATTGATGGACAGACATTTAGGCTCTTTCCATAATTTGGCTATTGTTGAAAGTGCTTCTATAAACATGAAATTTTTGACAATAATATTCATGCTTTTATTAAAACTTTGATTTTTTTTTTCCTGGCCACTACTAGTGGAATTTTTGTTTTTAGTTTGACAAATAACTTTATATATTAAATAAATTATATTCATGTAAAGTAAATGAGAGTTTACAAAAAGATTATTAGCATTTGTAATTCTACCTTTTGTGGTCTTAAATATGAGCATAAGAGAAGGATAAACTATGCACTGACTTAATTTTCAGTTTAGATTTCTCAGTAGTGGAATTCCCAGTTGATTTTTCAAAAATAAATCACCATACTTTAATTCAAAGAGATTTTATTATGAGAGTCCCAAAGCTTTGCAGGCACGAGGGGCTTAGTGTCTGAATAGCTCTGTAGCTTAAGGACAAAGCTGGCTTATTGTTCTTCCATTTGAGGAGCTGCAGTGTAATCTGGAGACACAGAACCAATATTGTGTTCAGTTGGACCTCTGGATGGAACATAATTACCACACCTCAGTTGATGTTGGTCCAGGGTTGTGGTTTGTAATGCTCCCACTCTTGTGAAAATCCCAGAGACTTTTAATTGCTTTAAAGATCTCATACTCCATGACTCATTTCAAAGATTGCACCACTTGGATTACCTGAGAATGTATCTGCCCTATGTGTTCTTATGTTTTCCTAGTGCTTTATATACCTGTGAATGTATTGAACTTTTGTCCATAAATGATGAAGAAAGACTTTTATGCAGAGGGTGTTTTGGTGCCCAGGGTTGGTATGACCTGGGTCTTGAGGTTGGATGGGTACTGATAGAGAAGGGTCTTAGAACAATTTTTTGTGGGAGACTACTTAATTATTCTATCTGGCAGTGATTACATAGATGCTTGGAAGAGATGCTTGCATGTGTCAGTCATTAAACTGTTCTGGGAATATTTGGTATGAATTTGAAGCTCTGGTGGTAGGTGCACCCCCATTTAAGATTGTTAAGACTCCTTTCTAGATTAACCCTTTTATCATTATGTAATAATGTCCCTCTTATTCCTGGTAGTATCCCTTGTTCTGCAGTCTACCTTGTCTGATGCTAATATCGTTACTCCAGTTTTCGGTTAATGAATGTTCATGGGTTTAACTTCTCCCAACTGTTAATATTTAACCTATTTATGTATTTAATATTTAAAGTAAGTTTTTTAGTGAAAAAATTTTTAACTGAGTATAGTTGACACACAATGTTACCTAGTTTCAGGTGTACAACATAGTGATTCAACTTCTCTATATGTTATGCTTAGCTCAACACAAGTGTGACTACCATTTGTCACAATATGATGCTATTACAATGTCTTTGACTATTTTCTCTGTGTTGTGCCTTTTATTCCTATGACTTACTCATTTCTTCACTGGAAGCCTGTATTTCTCTCTTCCCTTCATCCATTTTTCCCATCTCATCACCCCCTTCCTTCTGGCAACCATCAGGTTGTTTCTGTATTTATACATCTAGTTCTGCTTTTTGTTTGTTTATTCATTTGTTTTTTAGATTCCACATATGAGTGAAATCATATAGTGTTTATTTTTCCCAGTCTGACTTATTTCACTTAGCATAATTCCCTATGGGTCCATCCTTTTTTGCCCTATAGATCTCATCCTTTTTTGTGGATGAGTATTATTCCAGTGTGTGTGCGTGCGTGTGTGTGTGTGTGTGTGTG
This sequence comes from Acinonyx jubatus, assembly GCF_027475565.1. Taxonomy (NCBI): domain Eukaryota; kingdom Metazoa; phylum Chordata; class Mammalia; order Carnivora; family Felidae; genus Acinonyx; species Acinonyx jubatus. The sequence continues at coordinate 19,011,014 of NC_069380.1, read as the reverse complement.
TACCTACCTTACATCTTTTTTATCCATTCATCTATCAATGGACACTTTGGTTACTTCCATATCTTGGGTATTGTAAATAATGCTGCAGTAAACATTGGAATGCATATATCTTTTTGAATTAGTGTTTTAAGTGAGTTTCTTTTAAGTAACATATAGTTAGGTCATGCTTTTTTACCCAATCTCACAATCTCTATCTTTTAAGAGGTGTGTTTAGATTATTTATATTTAGTGTAACCATTATTTGGTTAGATTAAGATCTGTCATCTTGGTAGTTTTCTGTTTCTTCTGTTCTTTGTTTCTTTTTCCTCATTTCTGCCTTCTTTTGTGTTAATTGAATATTTTTTATGAGTTAGTTTAACCACACTATTGGTTTATTGTTTATACCTTAAAATGTTTTTTGTGGTTGTCCTGGAGTTTACAATATATATCTTTAATTATTCTTCATCTACCTTTGAGTAATAATGTTTTGCTTCACATGTAGCATAAGGACCTTATTAATAGTACACTCCCAATTCATTACTCCCATTCTTTGTGTGATTATTGTCATACATTTTACTTTATATATGCTCTGAATACATAGCACTATTATTCTTTAGCAGTTATAGTTTAGAGCATTTAAAAATAAGAAAAAATGAGTTTTATTTTTACCTTTATAAATGCCATTTCCAGCACTTTTCAGTTCTTTGTACAGACACAATTTTTTTTCTGGTATCATATTCCTTCTGCCTGAAGGATTTTCTATTAACATTTCTTGTAGTGAGGGTTTGCTGGTAATTAATTTTATTGATTTTTGTTTGTCTAAATCTTTATTTCTCCTTAATTTTGGGAAGAATTTTGGATTGGTCTTTTTTTTTCTTTCATTTCTTTAGAGATACTACTCCACTATCTTTGGATTACACGACAAGAAGTCTGCTTAATTTCTCATCTTTATTCTTCCATATACAATGTGTTTGCTCCTTCCACCTTCCCTCCTCCTCCCACAGCCTTAAAAGTTTTTTTTTTTGTTTGTTTGTTTGTTTGTTTTTATCAGTTTAAATATAGTGTGTCTAACTTCTTTTTGTTTATTTGCTTTTTTGTATTTATTCTGCCTGATGTTTTCTGAGCATCTTGGATAGAGCTTAGTATATTTCATTAATTTTGGAAAATTCTTGGTCATTTTTTGATTTCTTTTGGGATTCTAATAACATGAGCAAGAGATTATTTGATATTGTCCCCCAGATCTTGGATATTCCATTCTGTTTTATTCACTCTCTCTTTTTATTTTTTATTTTTTTAATTTAATTTTTTTTATTTTTTAAAAATGTTTTATTTTCAATAGAGACAGAGACAGAGCGCAAGCAGGGGAGGGCAGAGACAGAGGGAGACACAGAATCTGAAGCAGGCTGAGCATGTCTGCACACAGCCTGACATGGGGCTCAAACCCACGAACCATGAGATCATGACCTGAGCCAAGGTCAGACACTCAAGCAACTGAGCCACCCGGGCACCCCCACTCTCTCTTTTTAATCTTTGTGTCTCAGTTTGAGTGATTTCTATTGACCTATATTAAATTTACTGTTTCTTTCCTCAGTAAGTCTACTTATGAGCATTCTAGAAGGCATTCTTCATCTTTGTTCTGTGTTTTTCATTTCTAGCATTCCATTCACCTCTTCTTAGTTTATAACTCTCTAATGAAAATTTTTATCTATTCATCTTGTTTACCTTTCCACTAAAGTCTTTCATGTTAATCATAGTATTTTAACTTCTCTCTCTGATAGTTCTAATACCTGGATCACATTTGGGTCTGGTTCTCTTGATTACTTTATTTATTGGTAGTTTTTTTCTTGCTGCTTGTGTGTCTCATAATTTTTGGTTGAAAGTTGCACATCTTATTTAGAACTGTAGACAACAATAAATAGTACTTATGTGGGGAAATGGGTATACCCTATTTTTGCTAGGCCATTAGTGTGGGGATTGGGTCAGTGCACTAAGGAATTAAGCTGTGTTTGGGTTTGTGCTGTTGCTATGGCCATCCTCAGTACATGATAGAGTTCAGAATTTTCTAATGTTACTTTGCAGTTAGGGTAGGAGTTGGCTTGCCAGGCTTCTCCACCCTCAGCTTTAGGCTTGAGCCTGCACACAAGAGAGGTTGTCATCTGTCGCTCTTGCCCCTGCTCTAGCAGTGGGTTGTTATTAGTGATACTTGGAAATTGCTAGCATGGTGCAGGGTAGGGTTTGGGTGATGGGAGCTGGAGAGCTTTTTCTTGTTCCATTTCATCCTTAGTCTTAGATAAATGCTGTGCCCCCGAGTCTCAGGGATGGGGCCTTCTTGATCTTGCCTCTCTTCAGTGGTGGAAGCTCTCTAATAGTCTGGACTCAGTATATTTTCTGCTCCTCTTCAGGGGTGAAGGATTTCCTTCTTTTTGCATTCCTTAGCAGTATTGTGTCTCAACTGGTGCCCTTAAGGTGACAGGGCTGCTGCTTTCCCCCCAGTGGTTGAGGCTTTTGTTGGTAGAGCAGATGGGGAGGAGAATCCACATGAGTTTGTCTTTCCCACAGTGCCACTCCTTCTATCCTCAGGCCTGAACTAAAAGGAAGGCCCTCTCTGGCCTTGCACTTACCCTCAGTCCTTCTTGTGAGCATTTGATGAGATCCATGAAGAACCTGCAAGTGGGTACAAATTCCCATAGGATATGGACTCCCAGGGAGTACAGGATATGGCTCCCAGGGATTCTATATTCTCATGCTAGCCCACACTAGGCTTCTAGCAGTTCATATCTTTTCAGATGACTTCTTTCCACTAGCTTTTATGAGGCCTGGTATCTATCTCAGGAAGCAAGGTTTGCATCCTGTCTTGCCTTAGAGGAGGCTGTGTTTCCTTCAGGCCATTTGGTTGTCCTGTGACCTTTGCTCTCTGATGAGTTCCAAAATGGTTAATATTTTGTAAATTATACAGCTTTCCTTTGTTTTAAGGGTGGTTACACACTCTTTCCAGCTTTCCGCATCTTTGGGAATATTTTTATTTACTGACTTTTCAAGGCCTGAGATTGGAGTTTGCTGCTTCATTTGGGTACAGTTAAATTCTGATTCTCAAATGAACTAGCATTAAAAGCATGGCTAATGTCCTTGCAGAAACTTGGGGACTGTGGCAGCCGTGGAGCCAGTGTAGTGCCACGTGTGGGGATGGTGTCAGAGAGCGACGCCGCGTGTGCCTGACTTCCTTCCCCTCCAGACCTGGCTGCCCTGGAATGTCCTCGGAGACCTCCCTGTGTTCCCTGGAGGAGTGTGCTGGTAGGTATTCTTCTTTCTTCGGGAATCTCTCCACAGAGGGACTGTTGAACCTAGACCTGCCTGAAAATCACCAACCTGAGTTCAGAGGTGGACTCATTGACACTCTGTTATTGCTGCTGGCTTTACTAAGGCTATACACAGTAGTTTTTCTATGACTGGGAGTAGCTGGCCAGTGAGATGGCGGGGGATTTCACACTATGGAAGACAGGGAAATGACAAGGAAATCATTTTTAAAAATACAAAAATAGGAGGGATGATCTTTTCTTCCTGAGATATTTTTGGTTGTGCTTTTGTTTTCTTATTTATCCTTTACTTCTTCCTGCTAGAATTGTGGAAGAACATGTAAAAAATGCTTTTTCTCATCATCTCAGAGAAGCTCGAGGGGACCATATAGATGGCTATTTGTCAAAATGGGTCAAGTCACCCTGTCTTATCCCTGAATGGCCTTACATTTCCTCTTTATTACCCCTATTCAGGAGGAGAAGGTGGGGAGATTCCTTCTTGTCATCATCTAGAGACTGGCCTTTCTGTCATCCTCTCAGCATCTTGAAGGCACTCGTGGGTGTTCAGTGAGTTTTGATATGAATGGTTTATAGATGTGATGCTGACAAGCTCGGTTAGGTGTGCTTCAGCTTATGGAGTTGAATTCCATTCATTTGCTACAGGTTACAGTAATACTAATCCTTGTTCTTTCCACACACCATCTCACCTACTGATCTACAAACAGCCCCCCATTTAATTTGACAGCCTTTGCTTTGGTCCTGACCCTTAGATAAAGTCCTTCTGTCAAGTCCTGACTTCTTCCACTCTCCAATTCCAGGTTAGAAAACCATCCCTAGTTCTTTGTCCCTTAAGATCTGGGGGAGTTAGATTTTTTTCTGTGTTTGGATCTCAGAGCATCTTTAAGCAAAAACCACAGGCACGTGGCAACACCTTGGCCAGTGTCCCCCACATGTGATCTTACAAATTCATTTTTGCTGTCTCATTTTTCCAGCCAGACTTGTTCCCTTTATTCCAGCATCCTAAGGATGTTCTTTCTTCTGATTTTCCTCAGACTTAAGCTCTTCTGCTAGCCCTTAGCCTGTCCCTCTTCTTTCATAAGGCCTTGACCCCACTCTGAATCTGTTCTATCTCCAGTTATATTTTGTATTATTTTCTAGGCTCTATTCTCTGTCTACTCTTTCTTTATAAGTCCCCTTCACTTTCACAGCTCCTTTCTTGGGTATAAGTACCTTCAAATATATCTGTTCCTCTCAATTCTGGGATGGCATGTTGTGTTAAGATATTCTATCTAGAGTTCCATAATGAAGGAATAAATGAGTGAATGAATGGATGAACTCAATTGAATTTAAAATCAATTGTCACTGGCTTCTGTACCTTAGAAGTGACAAGATATAAATGGTTTGTTGACCATTTGCTATGTGCCAGCACTTTAAATACATTATCACACTTAATTGGGACTCTGTAGCATAGAGAGGATAACTGACCTGCCCAAGACCATAAAGCTAGAAAGCAGAGGATTAGATCTGACCCTTCTAAGCTACCTATCTTGAATACCTTGCCTTTCTGCACCGGCCAGTCTAGCTTTCTGGAAGCATCAACAACCTGGAATTAGCAATTAATTTTGAGGATATATGGAATTATTTCATGTTCTTTTGTCTTAACTCTTTAATATTGGGTGGGAACTAGAAATTTGTACTAGATTTTTGGAAAATTTGGGAACTAGAAATTATAAATTAGCAAAAAGGTCCTCAGATACATGCTTATGTGGATAAAGATGATAATTTCTTCCAAGTGTTCATCTTCGTATTCAATCTATTTCACACTCCTTGGAAATGTAAAGATCTGTTCGTAGGCTGCTTAGCATCTGGAAATCTTCACTTCAAGTAAAAGAGGGAAGTAGATGAGGCAGAGAGGGGTGAGGTCAGCAGCTCTTGGGCTTTTCTCCAGCCATGGTTTTGAAGGGAGCCAGCACAGTCAAAGATAACAGCTAAATAAAGCGACCATGATGTGCAATTGAATTGCTGCTCCCCATGGAGGTAAGCAGCCACTGTACTTGAATGAAGTGATGTCAGGAAACAAGTCTTTCATCATTCAGCCAGGTTCACTTGGTTAAGAGTTTAGTTTTATTTGGCTTTGAAGGATGTTTTTTTGTCAAGTTCTATGTTAATTTGACCATCTCGTTCAAACTTGAGAATGGGAGGATCCACTGCCATATGTCCACATTCTGTCAGGTGGGATATTGATCATTTTGCTATTACCTTTTTAATAATGAATTAATCTAACATTTATTGGATACCAGCTATGTGTAAGTTACTATGACTGGGGTTGGGAATATAGTAAAATCTTAGATTGCGAGTAACTCGTCTATGAGTGTTCCACAAGACGAGCAAACATTTCTAATAAATTTTAACTTGATAAACAAGCAGTGTCTTGCAGTACGAGTAGTACATGATGCCAAATGCCACATGATCACAATTGGGCCAATGGTTCTTGAAATTTGCTTTGATATACAAGTGCCTTGGATTACCAGCATGTTTCTGGAATGAATTATGCTCGCAAACCAAGGTTTTACTGTATGAAGATAAGGCATTGTTCCTATCTGGAAGGCACTTAGGATATAGTAGCTCAGCAGACACACAGGAATAATATACAGCACAGTGTAGAGCCTACAATGAAAAAAGTATCCACGGCTTACTATGGAAGCTTTCCGGGGTGAAAATCCATGCTGGGAATAACTCCTTTGTTGGAGGTGGTGATATCTGAGCTAAAGTTTGAGAGTTGAGTAGGTGTCACTGAGGTGAACCAAGTGAGAAAGGGAATTTAGCAAGGGGAACAATGGATGAAAACATGAAAGAAGATGGCACATTAAGAGAGCCAAAGAACTGAAAATAGTTTAATGTATCTAGAGCATAGTGTACCAGACGGAGTGGTAAAAATGAACCCAGACAGGTAGGTAGGAGCCAGATTCTAAGGGACTTTCAAGGTTTAGCCTGTATTTCAGAGGGATCTCTTAGCTATAGTATGGAGAATACATTGGAAGGAGTAGGAATGGCATCAGCAAGGCCTGTTAAGTGTTTTTCAGGTGAAAACTCAGGTGAAAAATGAAATGATGACAGTGGAGAGGCAGAGGAGGGAAGGGGTCAAAGACTCTGGATGTGGAGAGTGATGGAGAGGGAAGTATCAAGGATTAAAACCAGGATTCTAGTACTGGCAACTTCATGGACAGCAGTGCCATTTCCTCGAGATTGGATATATTGGATGAGACCCAGGTTCTGGGGGAAAGAGGATGAGTCTTGGGCATGTGAAAGTGAAGGTGTTGATGGGACATTGGTGGAGAGAGTAGAGCTAATGGAGCCAGGATAGGATCTAGATCTCCTTGCTCCAAAGTCGATGTTCTTTGCTCCAAATTAAGTGAGTACTATCATTGAAGCCAAGAAGAGAAAAAGTTTCAGGAAGTGTTGGGAAGTAGTCAATACTGCAGTCAAGGAATATCAGGACTAAATTTTTTTGAATTTAGCTACTAGATCATTAATGACCTCAGCAGAAACTATTTCACTGAAACTAATTCTGGAGGCAGGTTGCAGGACTCAGAGGTGATGATGTGGAAGGAGTAAGTCAGCAAATATAGACTCTTCTTTATTTAAGCTTTGCTGGGAGGACAAGGAATAAGGAATAAGATATGGTTGTGGCAGTAGTGAGAGGGTTCTAGAAGGGTCTTTTTAAAGTGAGAGCTTAAGCATGTTTGCACGGAGCTGCATAGGGGAGAAGCTGGAGAGAACTGGTACAGAGGGTTGATCCCCCTGGAGAAGGGTGACCGAGCACACTTGGTGGACCCACCTTTCTAGGAAGATACTTCTTCCACTCCATAGAGAAAGAAGTAAATAGAAGTGTGGCTGCTCCCAAGTCTGCGTGGGAGAAGAAAATGGCAAAAGAAGCTGGGGGTGTACTTTCCAGATAGCTTCTATTTTTGTGTGAATCAGTGGCATTCTGAGGAGGAGGGTTGGTAGGGGACTTGAGAAAAGTGGTGAAACTTGTAGGGAATGAAAGAATTGAGTTGCTTAGGAGCCCATGCTGCCCATGCTGTGGGCAGCTGAGGTTGGGGGCCGTCGGTATGCAGAGGCACTGACCCACACAGGTGCATTATTTTCTCCACCAGTGCTCCGCAACTTGGTGCAGCAGCTGGTAATTCACGTTTTGGTTTACCTAGGGATGGACTTTTGCTGTAGATCGGGGAAAGGAGTATGGCTCAGTACTAAAGGTCAGAGAGAGGTTATTGGTAAGAGAATGGTTTATGTAATGGATCATAAGTGTAGGGAGAGAAGTGAGGCCAGGAGTTGGCTGGCATATGGGGAGAAAATAAATGGATGAGTTGGGGAATCAGAAATTGCAGTGAGGTTGAGAAACCAGTGTAATAATATTGGCCGAGTGAGAGGAGAAGAAAATAGGCTATGAAATTGAATATTCATAAAATAGCTTGAAAATAGGCTATGAAATTGAGTATTTCAGAAGAGGAGCAGCTGCAAACAATGGTAAGGCTTTATATGTTGGATGGGCACTGACATTGCCCAGTTGGGCCTACCTGTAGGATGGTAAGGAAGACTGAGACCCAGGTGCTAGTGACTGATGACTGCCACAAGGTTGGAGGATGGCAGTGTTGAGGGGGCATTAGGCGGATGGTCTGGGTAGATGGCATGGGCATCAGAAGAGTAGAAGACACCTTGGATATCACCCTTAGTAACATACCTATGGATATTTATCCTCAGACAAGGGAAACAAAAGCAAAAATAAACAATTGGGACTACAAATAAAAAGCTTTTGCTGCACAACAGAGGAAACCATCAACAACACAAAAGGGCAACCTACTGAATAGAAGATATTTGCATATATCTGACAAGGGGTGAATATCCAAAAAATATAAAGAACTGACAAAACTCAACACCAAAAAAAAAAAAAAAGAAAAGACAAAAACAAAAAACAACAACAAAGAATCCAATTCAAAAAGGGCAGAGGACATGAATAGACAGTTTTACAAAGGAGACGTACAGATGGCCAACAGACCCATGAGGAGATCGTCAAGATCACTCATCATCAGGGAAATACAAATAAAAACCACAATGAGATATCATCTCACAGCAGACAGAATGGCTAGTACGAAAAAGACAAGAAATAGTAAGTGTTGGTGAGGATATGGAGAAAAGAGAGCATCTTGTGCACTGTTGGTAGGAATGTAAATTGATGCAGCTACTGCAGAAATACTATGAAGGATCTTCAAAAATTAAAAAAATAGAAATATGATATGATCTAGTAGTTCCACTACTGAGTATTTACCCAAAGAAAATGAACACTAATTCTAAAAGATATATGCACCCTATGTTTATTGCAGCAGCATTTACAATAGCCAAAATATGGAAGCAACCCAAGTGCTCATCAGTAGATGGAATGGATAAAGGAGAGGTATTAAGATAAGTGAGACAAATACCACCTGGTATCATTTATTTGTAGAATCTAAAAAACAAAACAAAAAAATTAATTCTTAAACAGAGAACAGACTGTTGCCTAAAGGAGGTGAGTGGGGCAGATGGGCAAAATAAAGAAGATTAAGAGGTACAGACTTTACAGTTATAAAATAAATAAGTCATGGAAGTGAAAAGTACAGCATAGAGAATTTTTTTTTTTTTAAGTAGAATTTTGATCCGGAGGTGAAACAGTTGAAAATGGCAATCAGGAATGAGAAGAGTGAGGAACACTCCGTGCTGCTGGTCTTGTTTGCTTATAAACAAGTATGCATCACAGCTTCCACACAAGAGGGTGGGCAGGGGAAGCCGTGCCCTGCAGGAGATCCAGTCCCCTCAGGTAAGGCAAGGAAGGAGGCTAAGGGAAAGGTTCTGGATGCCGAGGAGTTTGGTTATCCCATTGGTGGGGGGGAGCAGAAAAGACAGGGAAGCAGTGGGAAAGTGGGTTATGGACATGACACACAGAGCTGGTAGCGGTAAGACTTAGGGGGGCAATGGGACAGGACAGGTGACTGGAAGCCCCTGAAGGGTGGTCAGTGACAAAGACGTAAGAGAGGGGAGGCCTGGTGGCATTAGGTGGTCTCAGTTTCCTGGGTATTTCAGTGGCAGTACAGGCTGAGGCCCCAGCTGGTGTCTGAAGCTTGGTGAAACATTTTGATGACCATGGGACAAAGCAGTTGGAGACAGCAGGGAAGAAAAAGACAAATCAACACCCCACGGAAGGAGGCAAGAGAGGACAGCTGGAAAGAGAAGAGTGAGCAGAAGAGGCTTCAACCAGGAAAGCAAGTTCTTTGACATTAGAAGGGAAACTGGAGTTGCATTACATTACCTAAACACTTGTGCTTGTCTCCGCAGCACATGTACTAAATTGGAACCATACAGAGATTAGCATGGCCCCTGTGCAAGGATGACACACATTCGTGGAGCGTTCGCTATTGCCTAAAGACTTATTTTCACCTGTTAATTTCTTCAGATATGCGAACTGAGCTACAACCTGCCTGAATCATTTTGCATGTCAGGTTTTAATACTTGATAGGAATTTTCTGATGTACATCTCAAAGGTACATTTAACTATAGATATCCCGTGTTCACCTTATCTTGATCTTACCCTGACACTTTCCTTATGCTGCTGCTTTCTATGTGGAACATTTGAGACACGTGTTAGCAGGAGCCAGTGAGCCCCAAAGTCACCTCTGATTGTGGTTTATCTGCTCACCTCATTTCCGTGTGCCTTGGTGTTTTTTGTTTGTTTTGTTGTTGTTGTTGTCGTTATTGTTTTTGTTTTTTGTTTGGGGTTTTTTTTTTTTGTTTGGTTTTGTTTAAGCTTCCAGCAGAGACACGTGTGTTAAGACCCGAAATCCCAGTCCTTGTTTACGTTTTTTTCTAGAACTGCTAGATAATCAGAACCTTAAAACCGCGCAGAGAATCAATACCAGAGAATACATTTGCTCTCCCTTGTCTTGTAGCTTTCCAGCCATCCAGTGCATCCCCTCTTCAGCCCCAGGGTCCGGTGAAGTCCAACAACATCGTGACCGTCACTGGGATTTCCCTGTGCTTGTTCATCATCCTCGCCACCGTCCTCATCACGCTGTGGCGGAAGTTCGGCCGCACCCCGAAGTGCCGCACGCCGGTTCGACACAACTCCATCCACTCCCCCAGCTTCCGGAAGAACTCGGACGAGGAGAACATCTGCGAGCTGAGCGAGCAGCGCGGCAGCTTCTCGGACGCGGGCGACGGGCCCGCGGGGGGCCCGGGGGACGTGGGCATCCCCCTGACCTACAGGCGCAGTGTGCCCGCGGCTCCCGAGGACGACGCCTCTGGCAGCGAGAGCGTGCAGTCCAACGCCCAGAAGATCATCCCCCCGCTGTTCAGCTACCGCCTGGCCCAGCAGCAGCTGAAGGAGATGAAGAAGAAGGGCCTGACGGAAACCACCAAGGTGTACCACGTGTCTCAGAGTCCCCTGACAGACACGGCCATCGACGCCGCCGCCGTGCCCCCCTTAGACGTGGAAAGCCCAGACGAAGCCGCGGCAAACAAGTTCCGGATCAAATCCCCGTTTCTGGAGCAGCCGGCGGGCGGGGCCGCGGCCAGGCCCCCCTCCAGGCCCGACCACCCGGCGTGTCAGGCCAGTTGCGCCATCAGCCCCAGCCAGACGGTGATCCGCAAGTCAGCCACGAGGCACGTGGGCGGCAGAGGGGCGCTGCCGGAGAGGAGCCACCCCAGGGGCTCCCACTTCAGGAGGACCGCTAGTTTTCACGAAGCCAAGCAGGCCCGGCCGTTCCGGGAGAGGAGCATGTCCACCCTGACTCCACGCCAGGCCCCGGCCTACAGTTCTAGGACACGGACCTGGGACCAGGGGGAAGACAGATTTCGGCCTCACAGTCGAGGCGCCGCCCCGTTTCCCGAGAAACCGGAAGGGGCGGGTGCAACCAGAGGTCCATTGAGCCCTGCCCCTAAGTCCTACACCCTGGGGCAGCCCGTGAGGAAACCAGACCTGGGGGACAGCCAGGCAAGCTTCGTGGTAGGAGGTGAGAGAACAGAGCCTCACAGATCTCGGAGGGGACCGTCCCCCAGTCACAGGAGTGTCTCAAGGAAGCAGCCTTCCCCCACTGCCCCCAAAGACAGCTACCAGAGGGTCAGCCCCCTGAGCCCTTCTCAGGGTAGAAAAGACAAGTGTCAGAGTTTCCCAGCCCACCCTGAGTTTGCCTTCTATGATAATACGTCATTTGGCCTCACTGAGGCTGAGCAGAGGATGCTGGACCTCCCGGGCTATTTTGGGTCAAATGAAGAGGATGAAACCACAAGTACTCTCAGTGTGGAGAAGTTAGTCATCTAGACCCACATCAGCCTGAGACTTCATACAGCTGGGGTCCTTTGCCCAGCTCCTGGTATCAGCTGCTCACAGAGCTCTACGGACTGTTTTGTATAGCTGTCTGTACATTAGGATTGGGTGGGGAGGGAGTAACTCAAGTGTGTGCATGTGTTTTAATTCATAAGGAAGAAGTTACTTATCTTGAACGTTTCCCTTTGTTATCCTAGTTCTATTGGTTTATTACTAATAACCACAATAATAAAATTTAAACAAGAGTGAAATAGGGCTAGGTCTCTCATGTGGATGTGAAAGGACAAGATGTGACTTGTAAGTATTAAGTGCTTTGAACACTTCGTTGGCAGTGTCGGACATGAAGTAAATTTGGAAGTCTCAACTATAATAAGGGCTGGAACAAAGCTAACTTTGTTTATTAAGTTGTAAATAAGAATATGACTCCTACAGGGGCAGTACTGAATGAGTTTCATGTTTGGCAGATCAAGTCAATTTTGACTGGTATGTACTAGACTACCTAGAAAATGCTGATGCCACAAGATATTTCAGAAGAACCTTTCATGCTAGAGTTGGGTGATATCTTAATGTTTTTTATGCAACAAAGAGTCCTGGTGACTTGACACAAATTAGGTGAGTTGATTCTGCTTTGGATAAATAATATAAGAAGCTGATTGTTCAGGTAGTCAAATGAAGACCTATTCATATACTCATTGTTCGGAGCAAAGAGTATACATTTTAGAAAGGAAAGTATTGTCTCCTGAGAGAGTATCATCTAGAACATGGGTAGTGAATGCTGATAAGGACGCTGACTGGCATTAAGGTTCTGACCGTGTGTGCCTGGACCAGACTGGCAGCCAAGACCCCAGAGGGTGTCCTTCTGAAATCAGTGTGTATATGTTTCTAAAGATGACTTTATCATGTTACTCAGAAAGTATGTGAATTAATCTCAGGTACATGGGAAGCAGGTAGACTAGACTGTTTTTAGTGCTTAAGTTTTTTAATTGGAAGAACGAAGTAAAGGAAGTAGAAAAAATAAGTCTTTTAGAAATAAATCTTTTGTTTTCCGGTTCAATCTGCCTACCACCCTTTTCAGGTGAAGAATGGGAGGCTCAGGGAAGGGAATTAACTCTTGCAGGATTAGATGGACAGAGACTCCTATTTTTATTCTAATGGCCATTATGCACGATGCCATCACAGCCTTTGCAACTCTTCTCTGACAGCAGGGACCTCAGGAGAAAGCTGGCCCTTTCGGCAAGAAGAGGGCATAGAGAGATGCTTTTACTAGCTTTTCCCAAAGGAAGGAAAACTTTCTACTGCTTGATGTTACGACTGGTCTTGCAGCTTGCTTTGTTTGGAAGCGAGGGCTAAGCAGAAAAACCTAAAGGTTGGGCTCTTTCCCTGGAAGTCTGTCATCAGGTATCATGTGGGCAGTCTTCAATCTGGTGTACTTCCTTTCAGCCCTAGAACCTAATGCTTTATCTGCATACATTTGAGTAGCTGCACTTCTGGTTCACCATGACGTCTTTCGCGGCCACACCCACCTTGCCTTTTACATTGTTTTACTTCTTCCTTGTAGAGTTTATCAGGATATCAGCCTGCTGGTGAAGGTTCAAGGACCACCGGAGAGAATGGAATGAGGTGGGACAAAAAAAAAAAATCACAAATGCAAATACTGTACTTTTTAAATTTTCTCTTTTATTGTTGCATTACCACTTCATTTGTGCCATTGTCCCAAATTAAAACATACTTCCTTTTGGAAATGCTTTCATAATGACATCTACCTTTCAGGAACAGGAGGAGTAGATTATTCAGTGGTATCTGACAGCTGTTATGTGCTGATGCAAAGAAGAGGAAACCAGGCTTCTTAATCTACATTTTCTTGGTTTACCATATTAGAAAGCTTTGTTCTCTTTCCAGGTTCACAGGCTTGCATGCCAACTTTTGAGGACAGAGGGCACATGCTCACTTGTTCCTTACTTCACAGTGAATTTCCCTACAGTGTCAGACTAAAACCGAAACAGACAAAAAGAAGGTGAAAATTAGAGAAAAACACTATGAACAGAAAGATTTGCATTCCAGTGATGTTCTTTCCCAATATATCATGCATCTAAATTAATGTAACAGTGAAATAATATCAGTGTGTAACCTGTTCACCATCTACCTAGCACAGTTTTCTGTGGCTTTAGTCAAAAGCCAACTTTACCATTCAAAGTTAAGCTAATTTGGCCCTTGTCTTGGAGAAAGAGAAAAGTAGATATTTGTCTTTGGCGGATAAGTGATAAACTTCATCAGAAATAATCTCCTATAGAAGAATATGTTCCAAGTGAAAGAATAAGACAAAACCTCAGAAAAAGACCTTAATGAAATGGGTATAAGTAGTTGCGTGATAAAGAGTTCAAAGTAATAGTCATAAAGGTGCTAACTGAAAATGGAACAAAAATGGATGAGCACAGTGAGAACTTAAGTAGATAGAAAACATAAGAAAATACCAACCAGACTTCTGGGCAGATGGTGTAGAAGGAGGAGTATGAGGATTCTGAGTTTACCTCATCCCACAGGCACACCTAGATAACAGCCCCATCAGTGCAACTAACCCTGAAAACAACCCAAAGTCTGGCAGAACAGGCTTTCCACAGTTAATCATAGGGAGGAGACCACACTGAAAAGAGTGGGAGAGGGGGAGATGTGGTCAAGAACCACACTCCCAGTGAGACTTACCACAAATGGGAGGAAGAAGAGAGAGGAGCAGACCCCACAACAGGCACCACAGGCACAGCAGACCTGCACTGGGAAGATGAATCCCCATAACATTTGGCTTTGAAAACCAGCTGGGCTTAACTTACTGACCTTTTAAACTGTGGAGCTTAATTCCAAGTTCTTCAAAAACAAGCAGGCTTAGCTCTTTGAGAGCAAGAGGACAATCTGAAACTGAGTCCCTACCCTTGAAGAAACAGAATGACAATCCCACCAAGATAAGCATAGAAGCAGCAGTTCAAAAGTGTCTGGGATTTTTCTGAAGGAGATTTATTTACTAATCTCAGAGTGTGTGCTGGAGAGCAGGGATCTTTAGGCAACTTCTCCAAGAACAAATATCTAGTAGAGAACCATTTCTCTCCCCTGCCCTCCCAGCGTAGATACCTGGACACCTGCGGATACCAGCATGGACACTCCACCTACCTTGCTAACGCCACGTGCTCCATCCCCACCTTCTCCTGAGGGTCCCTCTAACCTGCCCCACTCAGCAGAGGTTCCTCCAAAGTTCCTCCTGCCTCCTCTCATCCTGCAAGCAGCTCTGGCAGGAATTGGTGCCACTCTAAAGTGGCTCCTGCCTTGGGGAGAGGGAAAGATAAACACAGACACCACTACACTTGCAGTGCCAGCAGCCAAACCGTATAACTGGCAGTGCAGAGAGAGTGCCCTGCCAATCAGTGTGTCTGTAGCCCCAGCAGGTGGACTGGGGGACAGGCGTCTGATCTGACTGCTGGCCCCACCCACCAGCAAAAACCTCTCAAGGTGCAGTACACAGGGAAAGCCCTGCAGTTTGGGGGGCTGCAGCCCTGGTAGATTGGGGACAGGCATCTGGTCTAACTGCTGGCCCCATCCACCAACAAAATCCTCTTGGGGAAGAGACAGAACACCCCACAGGTTGGTGCTACCGTAACCCCAAAAGACAGATGGCGGACAGGCATCCGGTTTGACTGCAGGCCCCATCACCAATGAAAGCTTCTCAGGGGACAAGGTGGGGAGAATGCCCTGCAGTTTGGAGTGACAGCAGTGACAGCAAATGGGCTGAGGGCAGGCATCTGGTCTGGCTACTGACACCGCCTAACTAGAAGCCCGTAGCAACTCCAAACTGGCTCCTTAACAGTACAGGGTCCAAACCCTGCTTACAACAAAATGGGCCATTGCAGATGACTAGACTGAAAGCAAACCAGGCTCAGCCATGACAATAAGGTGCACACAACCCATACAGGAAACCAGAAGTGCCTGGTTCTGGTAAACGGGACGTTGCACTACAGGGCACCACAGGACTTCTCTTTCATAAGGTTACTACTTTGAAGATAAAGAGACATAGCTGACTTTTCTAATACATAGACACAATGAGTTAGACAAAATGAGACTGAGAACTGTGTCGCAAATGAAAGAATAGGACAAAACCACAACAAAAGAGTTAAATGAAAGACAAGCAATATTCCTGATACAGAATTCAAAATAATGGTCATAAATATACTTACTGGACTTGAGAAAAGAGTGGAGGACCTCAGGGGGACCTTCAAGAAAGAGATATAAAATATTAAAAAGAACCAATCAGAGATGAAGAAATGAATAACTGACATGAAAAATACACTAAAGGGAATCAATAGCAGATTAGAGAAGGCAGAAGAATGGATCAGTGAGCTGAAAGAGTAATAGAAAACAACCAAACTGAACAGCAAGAGGTAAAAAGAATAATAAAAAAAGAATAGGTTACGGGAATTCGGTGACATCATCATGCAAAATAAACATTTGCATTACAGGAATCCCAGAAGGACAAGAGAGAGAAAAGGGGGCAGAAAACTTACTTGAAAAAATAATAGCTGAAAACTTCCTGAAACTGGAGATGGAAACAGACATCCAGATCCAGAAAGCACAAAAGGCCCCAACAAAATCAACCCAAGAAGGTCCATACCAAGACACATAGTAACTAAAATTACAAAATGTAGTCATAAAGACAAAAATTTAAAAGCAGCAAAAGAAAACAGTTATGTACAAGGGAAACCCCATAAGGCTATCAGCTGATTTTTCAGAAGAAACTCTTCAGGCAGAAGGGAGTAGAATGATATATTCTAAGTGCTGAAATTACTAAGCCTGCAATCGAGAATATTCTACCCACCAAGGCTGTCGTTCAGAAAAGGAGACATCAAGAGTCTCCCAGACAAACAAAAGTGAACCAGACTTACAAGAAACATTAAGAGAGTTCTTTAAGTGAAAATAAAAGGCCATTATCAAGAATAAGAGAATTATGAAAGGAAAAAAATTCCACAGGCAAATACAAACATAATAAAAGTAGTAGACTGACACTTATAAAGCCAGTACAGAGGTTAAAGCACAAAAGCAGTAAAGTCAATTAAATCTATAAAAATTAGTCAAGGATTTCACAAAATAAAAGGATATAAAGTATGACATCATATACATAAAATGGTGGGAGTTGAAAAAAGAGTAGTGTTTCTAGAAAGGGTTCAAATTTAAGTGACCATCAACTTAATATATAGACTGCTGTATACGTAAAATGTTATACATGAACATACTGGTAACCACAAATCAAAAACCTGTAATAGATATGCAAAAAATAAGGAAAAAAGAATCCAAGCATACCATTAAATAAGCCACCAAACCACAGGGGAAGAGAGAAAGAGAAGAAATGAACAGAGAAAAACTATAAAAACAACCATGAATCCAATAACAAAATGGCAGTAAGTACATCCCTATCATTAATTACTTTGGATGTAAATGAATTAAACACTTGATTCAAAATATATAGAATGATGGAATGGAAAAAAAGCAAGACCAATCTCTATGCTGCCTACAAGAGACTACCGCCAGGCCTAAATACACACCAAAAGTGAAGAGAGAAAAAAACATTTACCATGCAAATGGAAGTGAAAAGGTAACAGGGGTAGCAATACTCATATTGGAGAAAATAGACTTTTTTTTAAAAGACTATAATAAGACAATGGATGCTACATAGTGATAAAGAAAACAATCCAACAAGAAGATATAACAATTGTAAATATTTATGAACCCAACCTGGAAACAACCTAAATACATAAAGCAGCTATTAACAGATATAAGGGAAGAAATTGACACCAATACAATAATAGTAGGGGACTTTAGCACCCACTTACATCAATAGATAGATCATCTGGATAGAGAATCAACAACAAAATAGTGGCTTTGAATAACACATTAGACCAGATGGACCTAAGAGATATCTTCAGAACATTCCATCAAAAAACAGCAGAATACATAATCTTCTCAAGGGCACATGAAAAATTCTCCAGAATAGTTCATATGTTAGGCCACAAAACAAGACTCAATAAATTTAAAAAATTTGAATCATATCATGTGTCTTTTCTGACCACAATGGTTTGAAACTAGTTATCAATCACAAGAAAAGATCTGGAAACACACAAATACATGGAGGTTAAATAACATGCTACTAGAAAATGAATGGATCAGCCAAGAAATCAAAGAGGAAATTTTAAAAAATGGAGACAAATGAAAATGTGAACACAAGGGTCCAACATCTTTGGGATGCAGCAAAACTGTTGTAAGAGGAAAGATTATACCAACAAGGGCCTACTTCAAGATGCAAGAAAAATTGCAAATAAACAACCTAACCTCGTATCTAAAGGCGCTAGAAAAGAAAAACAAAGGCCAAAGCCAGAAGAAGGAAGGAAATAACAAAGAGCAAAAATAAATGAAATAGAGACTAACAACCAAAACAAAATAAAACAAAAATGAACAAACAAAAACAATAGAACAGATCAATGAGACCAGCAGCTGCTTCTTGGAAAAGATCAACAGAATTCATAAACCTTTAGGCAAACACATCAAAAAAAGAAGAGTGAGAAATAAATAAAATCAGAAATGAAGGAGGAGAAATAATAGATACCACAGAAATACAAAGGTTTTTAAAGAATATTATGAAAAATTATATGCCAACAAGTTGGACAACCTAGAAAAATGGATAAACACCTGGAAACAACCTCCTAAAACCGAATTAGGAAAAAATAGGAAATTTGAACAGATTGATTACTAGCAGCAAAATTCAATCAGTAATCAAGAAAATTCCAAAAATACAGAAGTCGAGGACCCGAAGGATTCACAGGTGAATTCTCCCAAACATTTAAAGAAGAGTTAATCCCTATTCTTCTCAATCTATTCCAAAAAAAAAAAAAAATAGAAAAAAGGAAGCATCCAAATTCATTCTATAAGACCACCATTACCCTGATACCAAAACTAGATAAAGACACTGCAGAAAAGAGAACTATAGCCAATAGCTCTGAAACTCAGATGCAAAAAGCCTCAATAAAATATTTGTAAATCAAATCCAATAATACATTAAAAAATTCACTAACGATGATCAAGTGGGATTTATTCCACGGATGCAAGGATAGTTCAATATTCATAAATCCATCAATATGGTATATCACCTTAATAAGAGAAAGGATAAAAACTATATGACCATCTCAATAGATGCAGAAAAAACATTAGACAAAGTAAAACATTCATTCATGATAAAAACTCTCAACAAAGTAGGTTTAGAGAGAACATACCTCAACATAATAATGGCCATATATGATCCATTTGTGGATAAATCCACAACTAACTTCTTACTGGTGAAAAAATGAGAGGTTTTCCTCTAAGATCAGGAACAAAACAAAGATGTCTACTCTGACCACATTTATACAAAATAATATTGAAAATCCTAGCCACAGCACTCAGGCAAGAAAAAGAAATACAAGACATCTTGTATTTCTTTTCTTCTTTTTTTTAAATAATTGATTGTCAATTTAGCTAACATACAGTGTATACAGCGTAGTCTTGGTTTGGGAGTGGATTCCCGTGATTCATCACTTACATACAACACCCAGTGCTCATCCCAACAAGTACCCTCCTCAATGTCCATCACCCATTTTCTCCGCCCTCCCATGCCCCCACCTCCATCAACCCTCAGTTTGTTCTCTGTATTTAAGAGTCTCTTATGGTTTGCCTCCCTCTCTGTTTATAACATTTTTCCTTCCCTTTCCCTATGGTATTCTGTTAAGTTTTTCAAATTCCGCATATGAATGAAAACATATGGTATCTGTCTTTTTTTCTGACTGATTTATTTCACTTAGCATAATACCCTCCAGTTCCATCCACGTTGTTGCAAATGGTAAGATTTCATTCGTTTTCATCACTGAGCAGTATGCTATTGTGTGTGTGTGTGTGTATACAGGCGCACACACACACACACACACACACACACACACACACACACACACACTATATCTTCTTTATCCATTCATCAGCTGATGGGCGTTTGGGCTTTTTCCATAATTTGGATATTGTTGATAACACTGCTATAAACATTGTGATACATGTGCCCCTACGATTCAGTACTCCTATATCCCTTGGATAAATTCCTAGTAGTGCAATTGCTGGGTCATAAGGTAGTTCAATTTTTAATTTTTTGAGGAACCTCCGTACTGTTTTCCAGAGTGGCTGCACTTGTTTGCATTCCCACCAACAGTGCAAGAGGGTTCCCCTTTGTCCACATCCTTGCCAACATCTGTTGTTTCCTGAGTTGTTCATTTTAGCCATTCTGACTGGTGTCAGGTGATATCTCAATGTGGTTTCAATTTGTATTTCCCTGATGATGAATGATGTTGAGCATCTTTTCAGGTGTCTGTTGGCCATCTAGATGTCTTCTTTGGAAAAGTGTCTAATCATGCCTTCTGCCTATTTCTTCACTGGATTATTTGTTTTTCAGGTGTTCAGTTTGGTAAATTCTTTATATTTTGGATACTAACACTTTATCTAATATGTCATTTACAAATATCTTTTCCCATTCTGTTGGTTGCCTTTTAGTTTTGTTGATTATTCCCTTTGCTGTGCAGAATCTTTTTATCTTGATGAGGTCCCAATAGTTCACTTTTGCCTTTATTTCCCTTCCTTTTAGAGACATGTCAAGTAAGAAGTGGCTGCAGTAGGGGTGCCTGGGTGGCTCAGTTGGTTAAGTGTCCAACTTCGGCTCAGCTCATGATCTCATGGTTCATGAGTTCTAGCCCCACATTGGGCTCTGTGCTGACAGCTCAGAGCCTGGAGCTTGTTTCAGATTCCGTGTCTTCCTCTGTCTCTGTCTCTCTCTCTCTTTGCCCCTTCCCAGGTTGTGCTCTTTCTCTCAAAAATAAATAAACATTTAAAAAATTAAAAAAAAAAAAAAAGAAGTTGCTGAGGCTGAGGTCAAAGAGGTTTTCTCCTCTAGGATTTTGATGGTTTCCTGTCTCACATTCAGGTTTTTTATCCATTTTGAATTTATTTTTGTGTTTGGTATAAGAAAGTGGTCCAGTTTAATTCTTCTGCATGTTGGTGTTCAGTTCTCCAAGAACCATTTGCTAAAAAGACTTTTTTTTTCCCCATTGGATACTGTTTCCTGCTTTGTCAAAGATCAGTTGGACATGTATTTGTGGGTCCATTTCTGGGTTCTCTATTCTATTCCATTGGTCTATGTGTCTGTTTTTGTGCTGGTACCATACTGTCTTCATGATTACAGTTTTGTAATACAACTTGAAGTCTGGGATTATGATGCCTCCAGCTGTGGTTTTCTTTTTCAACATTACTTTGGCTATTTGGGTTTTTTTGTGGTTCAATACAAATTTTAGGATTGTTTGTTCTAGCTCTGTGAAGAATATCGGTGCTATTTTGATTGGGACTGCATTGAATGTGTAGATTGCTTTGGGTAATAATTGACATTTTAACAATATTTGTTCTTCCAATCCATGAGCATGGAATGTTTTACCATTTCTTTGTGTCTTCTTCAATTTCTTTCATAAGCTTTCTATAATTTTCAGTGTACATATCTTTCACCTCTTTGGTTAGGTTTATTCCTAGGTATTTTATGGTTCTTGGTGGAACTGTAAATGGGATCTATTCCTTTATTTCTTTTTCTGTTGCTTCATTATTGGTGTATAGAAATGCAACTGATTTCTGTACATTGATTTTGTATCCTGCAACTTTGCTGAATTCATGTATCAGTTCTAGCAGACCTTTGGTGGAGTCTTTTGGGTTTTCCATCTACAGTATAATGTCATCCACGAAAAGTGAAAGTTTGACTACTTCTTTGCCAATTTGGATGCCTTTTGTTTTATTGTCTGATTGCTGAGGCTAGGACTTCCAATACTATATTAAACAACAGTGGAGAAAGTAGACATCCCTGTCATGTTCCTGATCTCAGAGGGAAAACTCAGTTTTTTCCCATTGAGGATGATATTAGCTGTGGGCCTTTCATATATGGCTTTTATGATATTAAAGTATGTTCCTTCTATCCCGACTTTCTTGAGGGTTTTTATTAAGAAACGATGTTGTATTTTGTCAAATGCTTTCTCTGCATCCATTGACAAGATCATATGGTTCTTATCTTTTCTTCTATTAATGTGATGATCACATTGATTGATTTGAAGAAATATTGAACCAGCCCTGCAACCCAGGAATGAATCTCACTTGATCATGGTGCATAATTATTTTAATATACTGTTGAATTTGATTTGCTAGTATCTTGTTGAGAATTTTTGCATCTATATTCATCAGGGATATTGGCCTGCTTTTTAGTGGGGTCTCTGGTTTGGGAATCAAGGTAATGCTGGCTTCATAGAATTAGTCTGGAAGCTTTCCTTCCATTTCTATTTTTTTGGAACAGCTTGAGAAGGATAGGTATTAACTCTGCTTTAAATATCTGATAGAATCCTCCTGGGAAGCTATCTGACCCAGGACTCTTATTTGTTGGGAGATTTTTGATAACTGATTCCATTTCTTTGCTGGTTATTGGTCTGTTCAAATTTTATACTTCTTCCCATTTGGGTTGGTAGTGTGTGGGTATATAAGAATTTGTCCATTTCTTCTAGATTGTCCAGTTTGTTGGAGTATAATTTTTCATTGTATTCTCTGATAATTGTTTGTATTTCTGTGGTATTGGTTGTGATCTCTCCTCTTTCATTCATGATTTTATCTATTTGGGTCCTCTCTCTTTTCTTTTTAAGAAGTCTGGCTAGGGGGTTATTAATTTTGCTTATTCTTTCAAGAAACCAGCTCTTAGATTCATTGATCTGTTCACTGTTTTTTGGGCATTCTATATTGTTTATTTCTGTTCTAATTTTTATTATTTCTCATCTTCTGCTGGCTTTGGGCTTTCTTTGGGCTTTCTTTGCTGCTCTGTTTCTAGTTCCTTTAGGTGTGAGATTAGGTTCTGTTGTTGGGATCTTTCTTGTTTCATGAGATAGGCTGGGATTGCAATGTATTTTCCTCTTAGGACTGCCTTTGCTGCATCCCAAAGGGTTTGGACTGCCATGTTTTCATTTTCATTTGCTTCTATATATTTTTTTTATTTCTTCTTTAATTTCCTGGTTGACCCATTTATTCTTTAGTAGAATTTTCTTTAACCTCCATGTATTTGGAGGCTTTCTAAATTTTTTCTTTTGGTTGATTTCAAGTTTTATAACATTGTGATCTGAAAATATGCATGGTATGACCTCAATTCTTTTATATTTTTTGAGGGCTGCTGTGTGACCCCATATGTGATCTATTTTGGAGAAAGTCTGATGTGCACTCGAGAAGAATGTGTATTCTGTTGCTTTGGGATGAAAAGTTTTGAATATACCTGTCAAGTCCATCTGGTCCAGTGTATCATTCAAGGCCATTGTTTCCTTATTGATTTTCTGTGTAGATGATCTTTCCATTGCTATACGTGGAGTATTAAAGTCACTTACAATTACAGTAGAATTATACAGTATAATTATCAATAAGTTTGCTTATGTTTGTGATTAATTGATTTATATATTTGGGTTTCTCACATTTGGGGCATAAATATTTACAATTATTACCTCTTCTTGATGGATCGACCCCTTAATTTTGATATAATGCCCTTCTTCATCTCTTGTTATAGTTTTGGTTTAAAATCTAGTCTGTCTGATATAAGTATGGCTACTCCAGCTTTCTTTTGACATCTAGTAGCATGATAGATGGTTCTCCATCCCCTCACTTTCAATCTGCAGATGTTTTTAGGTCTAAAATGAGTCTCTTGTAGGCAGCATATATATGGATCTTGTTTTTGTTTTTGTTTTTGTTTTTTTTTATCCAACCTGATATCCTGTGTCTTTTGATTGGGGCATTTAATCCATTTACATTCAGAGTTATTATTGAAAGATATGAATTTAGTGTCATTGTGTTATCTGTAGGTTTCATGGTTGTGGTGATGTCTCTGGTACTTTTTAGTTTTTGCTGCTTTCCACTCACAGAGTCCCCTTTAGGATCTCTTGCAGGGTTGGTTTAGTAGTCATGAACTCCTTTAGTTTTTTGTTTGTCTGGGAAAGACTTTATTCTGAATGACAGTCTTGCTGGATAGATTCTTGGCTGCGTATTTTTCCTATTCAGCACATTAAATATTTCCTTCTGGCCTGCCAAGTTTCAGTGGACAGGTCTGCTACCACCCTTCTGTATTTACCCTTGTAGGTTAAGGCCCATTTGTCCCGAGCTGCTTTCAAAATTCTCTCTTTATCTTTGTATTTTGCCAGTTTCACTATGATATGTCTTGGTGTTACCTGTTTTTGTTGATTTTGAAAGGAGTTCTCTGTGCATCCTGGACTTGGATGTCTGCTTCCTTCCCCAGATCAGGGAAGTTCTCAGCTGTAAATTGTTCAAATAAGCCTTCTGCTCCTTTCTCTCTCTCTTCTTTTCTGGAACTCCTATGATATGGACATTACTTCATTTTGTTGAATCACATAGGTCTCTAATTCTCCCCTTGTGGTCTAGTAATTTCCTATCCCTCTTTTTCTCAGCTTCATCATTTTCCATAATTTTATCTTCTATTTCACCTATTCTCACCTCTGCTTCTTCCATCCTTGCTGTCACTGCATCTAGCTTATTGTGCATTTGCATCTCAATTACAGCATTTCTTAATTTGTCGTGACTATTTCTTAGGTCCTTGATCTATGCAGCAATAGATTCTCTGCCATATTCTATGCTTTTTTCAAGCCCAGCTATTAGTCTTATGACTATTATTCTAAATTCATGATCAGATATATTGTTTATATCTGTTTTGAGCAATTTGCTGGCTATTATTTCTTCCTAGAATTTCTTTTGAGCAGAATTCTTCCTTTTGAACACTTTGGCTAGTTTTCTGTCTTTTATGTATTTTAATAGCTTGTTATGTGTCCTGAACCTGAGAGTACTACTATATTAAAAGGGGATCATACACTGTCCAGGACCTGGCAATTCAAGAAGTGTTTTTGGAGTGTGTTGGTACACTGTTGTGTCTTTGGTTGCTTTATCTCACTGGTTGTAGTGTTGGATTGGACCAGGTGTGTTTTAATTTGTTCATTGAAGTAACCCTGGAAAAAAACAGGGGTGAGTGGAGGGAAGAAGCCTTATCCTATACAAAGACAGAAATGACAAGGGCAGAAAAAAATGAGACCAGGCAGAGAATCAAAGAAACTATAAGGCTTAATCCAGAGGGAGGGAGAGAAAGGAAAATAAAGGAGATACAGGAAAGGTATAAAAAGAATAGAGTAAAAATGCTTGATTAAACAAAGAAACATCCAGAACAGAGAAAGAAAGACAAGAAGAAACAAACAAAAAACCCCAGACTAACATGCAAAACTGCAGGACAGTTGTCTCTTGGTGCTTGGGACCGGTGGCTGTGCTGTTCTGGAGGAGAGGCCGCCTGGTTCAGTCAGTGTCAATCTCACTCTCATACATAAGCATTTACGAGGTACGGGAGGGGCTGGGTTTGGTGTAAGCAGTCCTGCCTCCGCTGGGGGCCTCTGTCCTGTTCCCTGAAGTCCCACCGTGCTGGTGATGGGGAGAACAATGGTGACACCCCAATCTCTCCTCTCCCCACCTGGTGTCTCAAATCATGCAGTCCAGGCAGCCCTCACTGAGTAACACTGACCGGCTGACTTGTCCTGTTCCAGTCTCCCACACCTCCTAAGTGCTCAGCTGGGATTTAAAACCCGGAGTCTTAAAGAGTCCTGTTCCCTATGGACCCGATTCTGGAATAATGCCACTCTGCCCAGGTGACAAAGGGCCTCTGGCTGCCGTCTGCAAGTCTTTTGTCCTTGGAGGGGCAATATATCCTCTTCCCACAGTGTTCAAGGGAGGGGACTGCTGTTTCCCAGTGCACCGCAGGAAATTGATACTGAGCCCCGGGCTGGCTCCCCTTCCCCCAGGGGCATGCACACGGCCAGCTGCTCTGGTGGGAGAAAGTTGTGCAACCCTGAAAACTCCGATCTTCACTCCTAAGGCTATTTGCAAAGTAGGAACTGGCTCTGTCCATATTTCCCCCCCCCCCCCAAACCCATAGTCTAGAGAGGTTTTTCTCTCGTCCAACTACAATCCCACACTTCCACAGCCTCTCTTTTCCCTTTGCTTCTCCACCAAAAAAGATCCCCCTCCAGTGCCTATGCCACCCGTTTTATCTCTCCCAATTTGCAAACACACACACCTCTGTCCCACCAAATTTTTTCCATCTGTGGGTATTTTTCTGTCACCCTGTATCTGGGATTCCTGGTATTCCAAGTGTTCTGACCTCAATACTGCTGCATTTGAGGGAGGAGGGAAATTCTGATCCCCGTACTTCTCTGCCACCTTGACTCACCCTTGGCATCCAAATTTTCAAGGCAGAAGTAAAACTTTCACTATTTGCAGAGGCCATAATATTATATATATAAATCCCTTAGGACCCCTCCAAAAAATTACTAGAACTGGGGAGGCCTGGCTGGCTCATTTGATAGAGCATGCAACTCTTAATCTCAAGGTTGTGAGTTCAAACCCCATGCTGGGAATGAAGCCTACTTAAAAAAATTACTAGAACTGATAAATAAATTCAGCAATGTTGCAGGCTACAAAATTAATATACAGAAATCTGTCTTACTTCTGCACAATAATAAAACATAATAAATAAAAACATTTTAATAAAAACATTTATTTTTAATAATAAATAATTTTTAATAATTAAATACTTTAATATTTATTTTAATAAAAATATTTATTTTGTTTAATAAAAATACATAAAAATGATGAAGTATCAGAGAAATGAAGAAAATAGTCCCATTTACAATTGTACCAAAAATAAAAACTACAAAAGACTAAACTTATCCAAAGAGGTGAAAGACTTCTACTCAAAAACTATAAAACACTGATCAGAGAAATTGA
This sequence comes from Acinonyx jubatus, assembly GCF_027475565.1. Classification (NCBI taxonomy): domain Eukaryota; kingdom Metazoa; phylum Chordata; class Mammalia; order Carnivora; family Felidae; genus Acinonyx; species Acinonyx jubatus. Next base: position 18,984,452 of record NC_069380.1, on the reverse strand, counting down.
AAATCACACAGATGGGAAGATATAACATGCTCATGAACTGGAAGAACTAATCTTGTGAAAAAGTCCATAGTATCCCAAACAATCAACAGATTAAATGCAATACCTAACAGCAGTTTTCACAGAACTAGAACAGATATTCCTAAAATTTGTATGGAACCACAAAAGACTTCAAATAGCCAAAGCAATCTGGAGAAAGAAGAATAAAGCTGGAGTTATCACTATCCCAGAATTTGAGACATACCTCAAAGTCGCACTAATCAAAATTGTATGGTATAGGAACAAAAATGAACACATAGATCAATGGAACAAAATAAAGAGTTCAGGAATAAACCTGTACTTGTATGGTCAATTAGTCTACAATAAAGGAGGCATGAATATCCAATGGGAAAAAGTCTTTTCAACAAATTCTGGGAAAAATGGACAGCTACATGCAAAAGAATGGTACTAGACCACTTTCTTACCTTACACACAAAATCACAATGGACTGAAGACCTAATGTGAGACCTGAAACCATAAAATTCCTAGATGAAAACACAGGCAGTAATTTCTTTGACATTGGTTGGAGAAACATTTTACTAGATACATCTCTGGCAAGGGAAACAAAAGCAAAATTAAACTCTTGGGAGTACACCGAAACATTTTGCACAGTGAAGGAAAACATCAACAAAACAAAAAGGCAACCTACTAAATTAGAGAAGATATCTGCAAATGACATATCTGATAGGGGGTTAATATTCCAAATATATAAAGAACTTCTACAAATCAACACTAAACCTTCTCCACCCATAATAATCCAATGAAAAATGGGAAGAGGACCTGAATAGACATTTTCCCAAAGAATACATACAGATGGCCAACGACACACAAAGATACTCTTCATCACTAATCGTGAGGGAAATGTAATGAAAGCAATGAGATATTACTTTACACTTGTCAGAATGTCTAAAATCAAGAAGACAAGAAATAACAAGTGTTGGTGAGGATGTGGAGGGAAAAAAAACCTTCATGCACTGCTAGTCATAATGCAAATTGGTGAAGCCACTGTGGAAAACAGCCTGGAGGTCTCTCAAAAAATTAAAAATAGTTTTACCATATGATCCAGTAATTCCACAACTGGGTATTTACCCAAAGAAAACACAAACACTAATTTTAAAAGATATCTGCACCCCTATGTTTATTGTAGCATTATTTACAATACCAAAATATGGAAACAACCCACGTATCCATTAAAGATGAATGGCTAAAGAATAGGTGGCATATATATACAATGGAATATTATTCAGCTATTTAAAAAATGAAATCTTGTCATTTGCAGCTATATAGATGGACCTGGAGATTATAATGCTAAGTGAATTGAGTCAGTCAGAGAAAAACAAATAACCATATGATTTCACTCATATGTGGAATTTAAGAAAAAATAAATGAGCAAAGAGAAAAAGAGACAAACAGAAAAGCATATTCTTAAATACCGAGAGCAAACTGGTGGTTGCCAGAGAGAGGTGGGTGGGGAAACTGGTGAAATAATAAAGGGCATTAAAGTACACTTATCCTGATGAGCATTGAGCAATGTACAGAATTGTTGAATCATCAAATTGAATGTACACCTGAAAGTACTATAACACTGTAAGTTAATTATATTTGATTTTTTTTTATTTAAAAAAAAATTTTTTTAACGTTTATTTATTTTTGAGACAGAGAGAGACAGAGCATGAACGGGGGAGGGGCAGAGAGAGAGAGGGAGACACAGAACTGGAAGCAGGCTCCAGGCTCCGAGCCATCAGCCCAGAGCCCGACGCGGGGCTCGAACTCACGGACTGTGAGATCGTGACCTGAGCTGAAGTCGGACGCTTAACCGACTGAGCCACCCAGGTGCCCCATACTTGATTTTTTTTTTAAGTGAAGATACTAGACAATTCATAGAGCTAAAAAGTACAATAACTGAACTGAAAAATGCACTAGAGGGGTTTAACAGCAGAGTAATGAAGTAGAACAAATCAGTGACTGGAAGATAGGTCAGTGGAACATCCAAAAAAGAGCAACAAAAAGAAAAAGGAAATTTAAAATGTGAATATAACTTAAGGGAAATGTGAGACAACATCAAGCAGAATAGCATTTGCAATATAGGATCTTAGGGGGAGAAGGGAGGAAGAAAGGAGCAGAAAATTTACTTGAAGAAATAGTGGTTGAAATGTTCCCTAACTTGTGGAAGGAAACAGATATTCATGTGCAAGATGTACAAAATTCCAAATAAGACGAACCCAAAGAGATCCACACCAGGCACATTACAATTAAAATATTAAATTTAAAGAAGTAATTTTTTAAATGGCAAGAGAATAACAACTTATTATGTATAAGATAACCAGCTGATATTTCATCAGAAGTTTTTCAGGCCAGAATAGAGTGGCACAATATATTCAAAGTGCTAAAAGCAAAAAAAATTTACAACCAAGAATACTTTACCTGGCAAGGTTATTGTTCAGAATTGAATATGAGATAAAGAGTTTTGCAGACAAGTGAAAGCAAAAAGTCATCACCACTAAACTGGTCTTACAAAAAATGTTAAAGTGTCTTCTTTAGCAGAAAATAAAGTGCACTAAGTAACAAGAAAACATATGAAAGTAGAAATCTCACTGGTAAACGCAAAAATATAGCAAGGTTAGTGAATTAACCACTTATAAAGCTAGTATAAAAATTAAAAGAGAAGAGCAGTAAAACTAACTATAACTACAATAATTACTTAAGGGATACACAAAATAAAAAGATGTAAAATGTGACATCAAAACGTAAAATAGGAAGAAATGTAGAGTTTTCAGAATGTGAAAAGATTTCATTCTTTTTGATGGCTTGAGTAATATTCCATTGTATGGATATGTGTGTGTATATATTTATATGTAGATATATACCACATCTTTTTTATCCATTCATCAGTCAATAGACACTTGGGCTCTTTCCATAATTTAACTATTGTTGATAGTGCTGCTATAAACATTGGGGTGCATGTGCCCTGTTCGAATCAGTATTTTTTATCCTTTGGATAAATACGTAGTGGTACAAATAATGGATCGTAGGTATTTCTATCTTTAACTTTTTTTTAAGTTCAATTATTTATTTTGAGAGAGACAGAGATGGCATGAGCGGGAGAAGGGCAGAGAGAGGGAGAGAAAGAGAATCCCAAGCAGGTGCTGCACTGTCAGCATAGAGCCTGAGTGGGGGCTCAAACTCAGAAACTGTGAGATCATCACCTGGGCTGAAACCAAGAATCCTACATTTAACCGACTGAGCCACCCAGGAGCCCCTCCATCTTTAAGTTTTTGAGGAACCTCCACACTGTTTTCCAGAGTGACTGCACCAGTTTGCATTCCTGCCAACTGTGTAAGAGGGTTCCCCTTTCTCCACATCCTTGCCAATATCTGTTGTTTCCTGAGTTGTTAATTGTATCCATTCTGACAGGTGTGAGATGGCATCTCATTGTGGTTTTGATTTGTATTTCTCTGATGATGAGTGATGTTGAGCATCTTTTCATGAATCTGTTTGCCATCTGGATGTCTTCTTTGGAAAAGTATCTATTCATGTCTTCTGCCCATTTCTTAACTGGATTGTTTATTTTTTGGGTGTTGAGTTGCATGAGTGTTTTATAGATTTTGGATACTAGCCTTTTATCAGATTTGCCATTTGTAAATATCTTCTTTCATTCTGTAGGCTACCTTTTAGTTTTGTTGATTGTTTCCTTTGCTGTGGAGAAGCTTTTTATCTTGATGAGGTCCCAATAGTTCATTTTTGCTTTTATTTCCCTTGCATCTGGAGATGTGTCTAGTAAGAGGTTAGTGTGGCTGTGTTCAAAGAGGTTGCTGCCTGTGTTGTTCTCTAGGACTTTGAAGCTTTCCTGTCTCACATTTAGGTCTTTCATCCATTTTGAATTTATTTTTGTGTATGGTGTACGAAAGGGGTCTGGTTTCATTCTTCTGCATGTCGCTGTCCAGTTTTCCCAACACCATTTGTTGAAGAAACTGTCTTTTTTCCATTGGATATTCTTTCATGCTTTGTCAAAATTGAGTTCACCATACAGTTGTGGGTCCATTTCTGGGTTCTCTATTCTGTTCTATTGATCTCTGTGTCTGTTTCTGTGGTAGTACCATCTTGTCTTGATTATTATAGCTTCCTAATACAGCTCAAAGTGTGCAGTTGTGATGCCTTCCACTTTGTTTTTCGTTTTCAACATTACTTTGGCTATTCAGGGTCTTTTCTGGTTCCATACACATTTTGGGAGTATTTGTTCTATCTCTGTGAAAAAATTCTGGTAGTATTTTAATAGGGATTGCATTGAATGTGTAGATTGCTTTGGGTAGTATAGACAGTTTAACAATGTTTGTTCTTCCAATCCATGAGCATGGAATGTTTTACCATTTCTTTGTGTCTTCTTCAATTTCGTTCATAAGTATTTATAGTTTTTGGAGTACAGATCTTTTACATCTTTGGTTAGGTTTATTCCTAGATATGTTTTTGGTGCAATTGTAAATAGGATTGATTCCTTGATTCTCTTTCTGCTGCTTCATTATTGGCAAATAGAAATGCAACAGATGTCTGTATGTTGATTTTACATCTTGCAACTTTGCTGAATTCATGTATCAGTTCTAGCACATTTTTGGTGGAGCCTTCAAGGTTTTCCATGTAGAGTATCATCCATGAAGAATGAAAGTTTGACTTCTTCCTTGCCGATTTGGATGTCTTTTATTTTTTATTTTTTGTTTTTGTCTGATTGCCAAGGTCAGGACTTCCAGTACTATGTTGAACAACAGTGATGACAGTGGACATCTCTGTTGTTCCTAACCTTTGGGGAAAAGCTCTCAGTTTTTCCCCATTGAGGATGATATTAGCTGTGGGTCTTTCATACATGGCCTTTATGATATTGAGATATATTCCTTCCATCTCTACTTTCTTAAGGGTTTTTATCAAGAAAGGATGCCGTATTTTGTTAAATGCCTTTTCTGCATCTATTGAGAGAAGCATATGGTTCTTATCCTTTCTTTTATTAATGTGGTATATCACATTGATTGATTTGTGGATATTGAACCACCTGTATAGCACAGGAATGAATCTCACTTGATCGTGGCGAATACTTCTTTTAATGTACTGTTGGATTCAATTTGCTAGTATCTTGTTGAGAATTTTTGCATCAATGTTCATCAGAGGTATTGGTCAGTAATTCTCCTTTTTAGTGGGGTCTTTGTCTGGTTTTGGAATCAAGGTAGTGCTGGCCTCATAGAATGAATTTGGAAGTTTTCCTTCCATTTCTATTTTTTTGGAACAGTTTCAGAATAGGTATTAATTCTTCTTTAAACATTTGTAGAATTCCCCTGGGAAGCCATAAGTCATTTAGAGAAAGAAAAATACCATGTGATTTCACTCATATGTGGAATTTAAGAAACAAAACAAATGAACATAGGGGAAGGGAAGGAAAAATAAAATAAGATACAAACAGAGAGGGAGGCAAACCATAAGAGACTCTTAAATACAGAGAACAAATTGAGGGTTGATGGAGGTGGGGGGTTGGGAGGGCAGGGAAAATGGGTGATGGACATTGAGGAGGGCACTTGTTGGGATGAGCACTGGGTGTTATATGTAAGCAATGAATCACTAGGTTCTACTCCTGAAACCAATACTACACTATATATTAACCAATTTGAATTTAAATAAAATCTCAGAAGAAAATAAAGGCTCAAATAAGTCAGAGAATAAAGAGGAGTTACAATTGATACCACAGAAATACAACAGATAATGAGACACTACTTGAACAGTTATATGCCAACAAACTGGACAACTTAGAAGAACTGAATAAATGCCTAGAAACATACAATCTGAATCATGAAGACTGAATCATGAAGAAATAAAAAATATGAATAGGTTAATTACTAGTGAAGTAATTAACTAGTAAAGGGATTGAATCAATAAACAAAAACCTCCCAACAAACAACAGCTCAGGAATAGATAGCTTCACTGATGAATACTATCAAATATTTACTAGTAAAGTAATTAACTAGTAAAGGGATTGAATCAATAAACGAAAACCTCCCAACAAACAACAGCTCAGGAATAGATAGCTTCACTGATGAATACTATCAAATATTCAGAAAGATTTAATAGCTATCTTCAAAATTTTCCAAAAAATTGAAGAGGATGGAATGGTTCTATACTCATTTTATGAGACCAGCATTACCAAACAAGGACACTACAAGAAAATAAAATTACAGGTCAATATTCCTGATGAATATAGATGTAAACATCCTCAACAAACTATTAGCATACCTAATTCCCCAATACATTAAAAGGATCATACATCATGGTCAAGTGAGATTTACTCTAGGAATGCAGAGATGGTTCACCATTTGCAAATCAATCAATGTGATACACTACATTAACAAAATGAAGGATAAAAAGCATATGATCATCTCAATGTATGCAAAATTTTTTTTGACAAAATTTAACATTATAATAAAAACTCTCAACAAGGTGAATATAGAGGGAACATGCCTCAACATAATAGAGGTCATATATGACAAACCCACAGCAAACGTCATACCCAACAGTGAAAAGCTGAAAGTTTTTCCTCTAAGATGAGGAAGAAGACATGGATGCTCATTCTCACCACTTTTATTCAACATAGCTTTGGAAATCCTAGCCAGAGAATTAGGCAAGAAGAAATAAAAGGCATCCAAATAGGAAAGGAAGAAGTAAAACTGCCACTGTTTGCAGATGACAAATCCTAAAAACTTCACCAAAAATTTGTTAGAATAATAAATGAATTCAGTAGAAGTTGCAGGACACAAAATAAATATACAAAAATTGGTTGTTTGTATACACTAATAATAAACTATCAGGAAGAGAAATTAAGAAAACAATCTCGCTTCCAGTAGCATCAGAAAGAATAAGCACTTAGATACAATTTAGACAGAGAAGTAAAAGACCTGTACACTGAAAACTCTAAGACGTCGATGAAAGAAATTGAAGAAGGCACAAATAAATGGAAAGATATTCCATGCTCATAGGTTGAAAGAATTAATATTGTTAAAATGTCCATACTACCCAATGCAAACCTCCAATGGCATTTTTTTTTTTTACAGAAGTAGAACAAATAAGTCTAAAATTTGCATGGGACCTCAATAGCCAAAACAATCTTGGGAATTAAGAATAAAGCTGGACATATCATGCTCCCTGATTTCAAACTATACTACAAAGCTGTAGTGTTCAAAACAATATAGTATTGGCATGAAAACAGACACATAGACCATTAGAATGGAATACAGCCCAGAAATAAACCCATGCATATATGGTCAATTAATTTATGGCAAAAAAGGTAAGAATATGCAATGGAGAAAGGGCAATTTCTTCAATTAATGGTGTTGGGAAAACTGGACAGCTACATGCAAAAGAATGAAACTAAATGGCTATCTCACATTACATATAAAAATTAACTCAAAATTGATTAAAGACTTAAAATAAGAACATAAACTACAAAACTCCTTGAAGAAAACAAAGACATTAAGCTCTTTGACATTGGTCTTGGCAACATTTTTTTTTTTTTGCATCTGACTCCAAAGGCAGTGGCAACAAAAACAAAAATAAATAAGTGTGACTACATCAAACTAAAAAGCTTCTACACAGTGAGGGATATCATTAAAAAATAAATAAATAAGTAAATAAAAAGAGAACCTACTGAATGGGAGAAAATATATCTGACAAAGAGCTAACATCCAAAATATATGAAGAATTTATGCAAATTAATAACAAAATAATCTGATTAAAAAGTGGGAAGATGATCTGAATAGATTTTTTCAAAGAAGACATATAAATGGATAACAGGCACATGAAAAGATGCTCAACATCACTAATCATCAGGGAAATGCAAATCAAAACCACAATGAGATATCATTTCATACCTGTCAGAATAGCTATTAACAAAAAGACAAGAAATAACAAGTGTTGGAGAGGTTGTGGAGAGGAGAGAACCCTCCTACATTGTTGGTGGGATTGTGAATTAGTGCAGCCAGAATATAAAGCCATATGGAGGGTCCTCAAAAAATTAAAAATAGAAATACCATATGATCCAACAATTCCAATTCTGGGTATTTATCTGCAGAATAGGAACACACTAATTTGAAAAGATATATGCACTCCATATGTTCACTGCAACATTATTTATAATAGCAAAGCCATAGACACAACCTAAGTGCTCATCGATGGATGAATGGATAAAGGTGTGGCATATATACACACAGAATACTACTCAGCCACAAAAAAGAAGGAAATCTTATCATTTGTGACAACATGGATGGCCTAAAGGGTACTGTGCTAAGTAAAATAAGTTAAACAGATAAAGACAAATACTTTATGATTTCACTTACATGTGTAACCTAAAAAACAAAACAAGAGAACAAACAAGACAAAACTCACAGATACAGAGAACAGATTGGTGGTTATCAGAAGGGAAAGGGGTTGGAATGTGGACAAAAGGTGTGAAGGGGTCAGTCTTATGGTGGTGAATGATAACCAGACTTATTGTGATGATCACCTTGTAGTTTATACAAATATCAAATTATTATGTTGTATACCTGAAACTAATATGTCAATCTTACCTCAATTAAACAAACAGACAAAGTGGATTTTATGGATGTCAGATAGCCTGAGTGTGCTATGCCTTTGCCATAACTACCCAAGTATTAATTAATCCTGCCCTACCTACCAATTTTGTCTCCTCAAGCTGTATTCTGCTCCAAGCTCACCCCCAAAATACAAAACTGTTTTATGATTTTAATGATTTCCCATTTTATTCTAGACATGTAACTTATAAAATGATATTTCACAGTTTTTAGTCTGGACAGTTTCTGAATTACTTTTATACATAAATAGCATTGTATTTAAAACTCATAGTATGATGTAAAGGCCTTATTCTCCAGGTCATACCAGCTGAATCATGGTTTGGACAAAAAGAAGTAGTTTGACATAGTCAAAAGCATGTAAGTTTAATTCTGGCCCTTTCTGTGTGATCTGAGGCCAGTCACTTAATCACATGAGACTCTGTTTTCCAACTGTAAAATGGGAATAATCCCTACCTTTTCTAACTGGCTCAAGATGGGGACTTGAGCACACATATTTATTCCCTCTTCCTCTTAGGACTCAATTATAATTATACAAAGGAATATAAAAGTTACAATACCAAAATTGGTTTGGAGAACAAAGGATAAGTACTATCTGTGAATTTCTGGAAGACAAATGGGATAAGACTGAGTGCAAGAAGCTGTAGCCGAGGATATGCTTGGAGGGTCTTGCAGAAGACGAGGAAGCCTCTGTATGTGCTAGGACCTGGCAGAGGTTGGGGACTCGGAGAAGTTAGTAGAGTGCACAGAAGACAGAGGACAGTGAAAATCTGTATGTGAAACAGTCATCCTCCACACTACTCAAGTCTGGTGCCAAGAACGCCCAGGAACTCGGTGCCCAACTACACACAGAAACCAACCAATAAATAACCAGAGGGGACCTTCCGAAAGACACTGAAGGATCTGTCTGAGAAAACGTGGGCAGTGGAGTCATGGTTGGTGTCTAGCACAAAGCCATCTACATTCTGGCCTTCGAGAGACCTCAGCATAAGGATCAGGCCTCTAACTAGTCACCCTAGATTGACGCCTGCCACTCAGCAAGGTCCACAGGAGGCCTTACCCCTGTCTCATCTTTAGGAACAGCCTGATAACTGAGAATCACCTGAGAAAAGCCTACAGTATGATGAAAAAAAGATAAACATAGAAAAACCAACCCAGAGGAAAACAGAATTCAGGGAATATAACAAGAGTCAAATAAAAACCCTATAAAATTAATTATTTGTCCCTAAGGAGATGTGAAATGATATTCTCTCTATTAAACAAAACTATGATGCCATAAAAAGGAAAAATCAGAAAATGGGATAGATGGGGTGCCCGGCTGACTTTGTTGGTGGAGCATGCGACCCTTGATCTTGGGGTTGTGAGTTCAAGCACCACATTGGGTGTAGAGATCACTTAAAAATAAAATCTTAAAAAAAGAAAATGGGACAGAACCCTTGGAAATGAAAATTCAAGAGAGGATTGTAAGATAGATTAAAGGAAATCTCTCAAAACCTGGAGCAAAAAATATGTAAAATTTGACAGCATGAACACACAAAAACACAAAGGGTAGATCCAGAGGGGATCCAATAAGAGACTAAAAGGAATTCCACAAAGAACAGAGAAACTGAGGGGGAAAAGATCCCAAAGAAGCAATACAATGAAAATTCCACTACTAAAGACATGAGTTTTCAATCAAAGATGACTGCCTGAGGGGCGCCTGGGTGACTCAGTCAGTTAAGCTGCTGACTCTTGATTTTGGCTCTGGTCATGATCTCACAGTTTGTGAGTTCAAGCCCCACATTGGGATTCTCTTTCTCTCCCTTTCTCTTTGTTCCTTGCCCACTTGTGCTCTCTCTCTCTCTCAAAATAAATACACTTAAAAAACAATGTTTGAAAAAAAGGGCCTCCTGAGTTTTGATTAGGGGGAGTGGAAAAGGTCACACATCATTTGGAAGTTTTAGAACAAGCTATACAGAGAAGATCCCAAGAATTCTCCTGGGGTGAGGGAACTGCAGCTCCTACAAGAAACAAGAATCATAATGGCATTAGATTTCTCAGTAGCCCCAGTAGAAACAGTGGCATAATAGCCTCAACATTTAGGGGAATAATGATTTTCAACTTTGGAAACCTATACCCAGTCAAATTAGTTGTGAGGGCAAAATAAAAACTTTGTTAGGCATGCAGGGGCACCTGGGTAGCTCAGTGGGTTAAGCATCTGACTTTAGCTCAGGTCATGATCTCAAGGTTCATGAGATGGAGTCCCACATCGGGCTCTGTGCTGACAGCTCAGAGCCTGGAGCTTGCTTCAGATTCTGTGTCTCCCTCTTTCTCTCTCTGCCCCTCCCCTGCTCACACTGTCTCTGTCTCTGTCTTTCTCTCAAAACTAAATAAACATTAAAACACACACACACACACACACACACACGTCGTTAGGCACGTAGAAACTCAGAAAGCTTACTGGCCATACACCTTTCTTAGGAAGTTATTTGAGCCTGTCATCTAGTAAAATAGCCAAGTAAAGGCTCATGGGATCAGGAAATACATGTTACCAAGAATATTAGCTGTGTGGTGTCTCATATTTGAAGAATAGGGCTCTAGGAAATAAAGGTATTTCATAGAGCATAGAGCTGGAGGATTCCAAGTATGGCATGGGCAAGATGGCACAGATTTTCTCTTTGATTAAAAAAACACTAGGAAAAGAAAAAGAAGGAAACTAAGCAACTTTGAACAGTTGAGTAGTACAGGGTTGCAACACTGAGTACAGCCAAGGAGTCACATTTCTTGGCTCTGCTGTGAAGGAAAGTTTTCATAAATATAATTGTGTTAATGCCATTTATTACAGTAAGTCTATTAGACTATAGTCTATAGACTGCTCTGACTCTACCCTCAGCACAAACTTTAGAAGACAATAATGGTTACAGAATGGAATGTAAATGTTCTCAGTCGTGGAAATCTAAGGCTCAGAGCACAGCTTTACGAAATGTTTGGAGATGGAAGTGGAGATGGGGGGCGCTTGGCTGGGTCAATCAGAAGAACATGTGACTCCTGATCTTGGGTTGTAAGTTTGAGCCCCACCTGGGCATAGAGATTACTTACATAAACAAACTTAAAAAAAGATAGAAGTGGAGGTGGGAGTTGTTAAGAGTCACCGAGCTCAAATATCCTCTCACAAAAATCCTCCTCCACAGCACCAGAGATGCTGTTTCTATTTAAAAGAACTGAAAGCAAAAGTTTAAGGAAATGAAAGTTGCAAAAATAAAAAATAGAACTAAAAATAGTGATGAAACGTGTGTGTGTGTGTGTGGGGGGGGGGGGTGATATTAAATGAGCTGCATCTTTACCTGTCATTCATTGCAAGAGTCCATAAGTAATGTCTGAAAAATGTGGCTCGGTCATATTTGCATGGTTGGAGAGCACCAGCAAGAGAATTTGAAGCCAGGGAATTGAAAGAGGTTTGCATGTACAAAGTAAGACAGAGGCTGGAACTAACAAGCAAGGAACTTTTTGTTGTAAATCTTCCTGTACTATTTTCCCCTCCCCACTTGTTAACACAAAACCCAAACATAACAATCCTACCTTACAGGGTTATGGTGAGGGTCAGGATAACCTATTACTAATGCCTGGAAATCTAATCCGTGAGCCATCTTGTGGCTGTCATTAGCACAATTAGCTCCTGGTGTTGTTGCTGGACCTTGGCCCTCCCCACCCTGTTTTTTGTTTTTTGTTTTGTTTTGTTTTGTTTTTGTTGTTGTTTGTGTGTTTTGTTGTTGTTGTTGTTGCTTTCCCTTCTTTGGGGAACCTAGATGGCTTCTACCTCCAGCTGCCCTGTCCTGTTTACTCTTTCTCCCAGCATCAGCTGTGAGACTTGTCTCTCACTGCCCACCTCTGGCCCGGATGCCACCCCCGCAGGATCCTGCCTGAAGTTACTGCTGTTGTCAGTTTCTCCCTCAGCTGTTGCCAAAACAATCAAGCAGCATTTTATTTTTCTTAATTGATGGACATAAATTTATAAGTTCAAATGCATGCACTGAAAATTTAATATTTAGGTCACAATCATATAACTAACTACTCAATTAAAAATACAGCTCAGGGGCGCCTGGGTGGCGCAGTCGGTTAAGCGTCCGACTTCAGCCAGGTCACGATCTCGCGGTCCGGGAGTTCGAGCCCCGCGTCAGGCTCTGGGCTGATGGCTCAGAGCCTGGAGCCTGTTTCCGATTCTGTGTCTCCCTCTCTCTCTGCCCCTCCCCCGTTCATGCTCTGTCTCTCTCTGTCCCAAAAATAAATAAAAACGTTGAAAAAAAATTAAAAAAAAAATACAGCTCAAAATATACAAAACCTTGTATCTGTTTTTTGGTGTTTCTGAGCTTTACACTGCAGAACTGCTTTAAAAACAAAGTTCATTTTGTATGCTCGTTATAGAAGATTTGAAAAATAGATGTACTTGTTCCATTCATCGTCATCAGCTTGGGGCACAAAAAGAAATCCCATCGTGTTAAAATTAGGTAACCCTGAGCCCTCATACCACTTCTGAAGAAGAGCCTCTTTTTCCTCCTTGAATCCTTTGGCCTGAAATCCTTCCCAAACCCCCAGGGAGGCTTACATCTCCTCTTTCTGAGGTGTCACTCTGGCCAGAAATCTGGAAGTCATCCTAAACTTCTCCCTCCTCTTCATTCTTCAGATCTACTCAGTATTAAGGCCTTGGGGAAATTAAATACCCTGCCCAGGTCACATAGCTTCTTGTGGGTGGGCCCTAGGGGTCAAAATCTAGTATTTAGGAGGCTTAGGTTAAAGCACACTGCTCTTTGGTAGGCTTGTGCTTAGCGGGGCGGTGTGGGTGGGGGCCCCACAGAAGATGTGAATGGAATAAAGCCTCTCCCAATTCCCCTCCACTTCCCTTTCCAAGAACCTTCTCTTGGCGTCATTGCCCTCCTACCTCTACTAAGTGGCAAAGACAGGATTCACTGCCTTGGTGCATTTTCATGTCAAACTCTCATCTTTTTTATTTTTTTCCCGGAATTTTATGAATAAAATGTTCAAATAATCAGGAGAGTTGAAGGCATGTACAGTCACACTCATCTATCCACCACCAGACTTCAATAACTGTTAACATTTGGTATATTTGTTTCATTGATCTGTTAGGTTGAACCTTATGAAACTGTAATAGGAAACAGTTGAATAGAAACAATTTCCTAGAGTTCAATCTTGGGTGTGTGTGTTGCTGAACAATTTGAAAATATGTTGCAGGTTTACGTGACCCTCAAAATGTATCTTCCAAGAATGACATTCTACAAAACCCATATTATTATCACCCCTAAGAAAACGATTCTCTAAAATAATCTGATATCCAATCCATATTCAATTTTCTCCAATTGCCCCCAAGGAGTCTATTTCTGATTCAGGATGCAATCAAGATTTATGCATTGCATTTGCTTATGTCTTCTTTTACACTAGATCATCCCTCCACATTCTCTTTTTATAAAATGATATTGAGGAGCACCTGGGTTGCTCAGTCGGTTAAGTGCCCTACTCTTAATTTCGGCTCAGGTCATGATCTCACAGTTCATGACACCAAGCCCCATGTCAGGCTCCATACTAGCAGTGGGGAGCCTGCTTGGGATTCTCTCTCTCCCTCTTCTGCCTCTCTCTCTCTCTTAAAATAAATAAATAAATTTTTAAAAGAATTTGAAAACTAAAAAATGACATTGGCTTTTTAAATTGGGTCACTTGTCCAGTGCAGATTTGTCTGACTGCTTCCTGGTGGTGGTAACTTGTTCCTCTATTCCCTGTATTTTTTGTAACTTGGAAATTATGTCTAAAGACTTAACCAAATTCAACTGAAGATTCATAGGAGTTTCTGTATTTTGGGTTGCATCACATCAGGAGGCACAAGTATTCTATTATTAATGACGCTAGGTTTGAACTCTTGATTAAGGAGGCAGTGGCCAGATCTCTCCACTGTAAATATGAATGGGGAAACAACTCTCCATGGTCTCTCACTTTTCTGTACAACTTATAAGCAAGGCACTGACTGCCTCCTCCCACAACTCCTCCCCCCTCCCCACTTCTTTTCAAGGAAGTTTGAATAGCAAGCAGCCTTGGAAGATACAGATCCTTTCTCCATCTACAGCCAAGGGAAGGCATGCTTACTGTCTGGTATAAAAAGTTAGGGTTCCTTAAGCTCAGGGTTGTTTTATTGTTGTACAGTTTACTGTGTGCCAGTATCATCTGGCCCTCTTCACTTTGCCCTGTGGATTTGGGGAAACCAGCACAAAAATACTGATACATTTTGAGGAATGAACCCTCACTAAGGTATCCAAAAACTGGCAGACTAATTTGTCTATTTGCAAGTAGGGTTTTCTCAGACCCTTCACAATTCTTGATGTTTCCCTTGGCAATTACTTAAGTAATCTGTGGGTGATAGGGTATACGTGGGCACTGTGTCTACATCCTGTTCCCCCAAAACATTTTACCTAATGGTCTTAGATTCCATTTATAATTGCTTAAATCAACCAATTTGTTGGAGATAGCAAAATAGTGATTTTGTGTTTCTATTATTCTTTCCACATTTATTAACTGTGTTTTTGGTCGAGTTTCCCTTCATCCACTGGCAATGAACTACAGTTCCTTACAAAAAGGTAGGATAAAAACCTACTTTCCCCCCATGAATTATCAATCTGTTTGAGAAGGAGAGACAGAGAGAGAGAGAGAGAGGGAATACAAGTGGGGAGGGGCAGAGAAAGAGGGAGAGAGAGAATCACCAGCAGGCTCCGCGCTGCCAGTACAGAGCCCGATGTGGGGCTCAAACCCATGAACCCTGAGATCATGACCTGAGCCAAAGTTGAATGCTCAACTGACTCAGTCACCCAGGCACCCTAATTATTATTATTTTTAAATATAATTTATTGTCCAATTGGCTAACATACAGTGTGTGAAGTGTGCCCTTGGTTTTTGAGACAGATTCCTGTGGTTCATTGCTTCCATACAACACCCAGTGCTCATCCCAATAAGTGCCCTCCTCAATGCCATCACCCGTTTTCCCTCTTCCCCACCTCCCATCCACCCTCAGTTTGTTCTCTGTATTTAAGTCTCTTATGGTTTGCCTCCCTCCCCCTCTGTTTGTAACTATTTTTTCCCCTTCCCCCTCCCATGGTTTTCTGTTGAGTGTCTCAAGGTCCACACATGAGTGAAAACATATGATATCTGTCTTTGACTGACTTATTTCACTCAGCATAATACTTTCCAGTTCCATCCACGTTGCTGTAAATGGCCAGATTTCATTCTCTCTCATTGCCAAGTAGTATTCTATTGTATATACAAACCACATCTTCTTTCTCCATTTGTCAGTTGATGGACATTTAGGCTCTTTCCATAATTTGGCTGTTGTTGAAAGTGCTGCTATAAACATTGGGGTACAAGTGCCTCTATGCATCAGCACTCCTGTGTCCTTTGGATAAATTCCTAGCAGGGCTATTGCTGGGTCGTAGGGTAGTTCTAATTTTAATTTTTTGAGGAACCTCCACACTTTTCCAGAGAGGCTGCACCAGTTTGCATTCCCACTGCCAGCCAGGCACCCTAATTATTAAATTTTAAAGTAAGTCACTAGTATAATCATTTCTGTATACATGAACTAACTCATGGAGTTTTAAAACAAAGTAATAGCTCATAATCAGTTATTCCTTTTGATGTCCAAACTGTTTGAATCTATCCAGTGGGGGCCTCTTCAGACTGGCTACTGTGTCCTCTTGGCAGATCCCTGTTAGTCTTTCTAACTTAGAGCTTTCTTGCTTTTTGGCACATTAAGATGTCCTGGGTTCAACTTGCGTTTCTCTGCCCAGGGCTGAAATCAGCCATGTCTTTAAAGAGTTCTGCTTTCTTTTGGTAGGAAATAGTGTTTAGAAACCAAGATCAAGGGTGCCTTTGCTTCTGGCCTTTTCAAAGGATAGTACTGGGAAACACATTTTTAAAAATCATGAGGTCATAATGCTATTTTGATTCAGACTTGTAAAAATTGTGGTAAAATACTTATAAAATTTACCATCTTAATTGTTAACTGTGCAGTTCAATACTGTTAAGTATATTCACATTATTATACTTAATCCCCAGAACTTTTTCATCTTGTAAAACTGAAACTCTATACCTGTTAAACGACTCCTTGTCCCTCCTATTTCCCCGAAGGCACTAGCAACTACCATTCTATTTCCTGTCTTTACGAATTTACCTACTCTTGTACCTCATATAAGGGGAATCATACGGTATTTGTCCTTTTGTAACTGGCTTATTTTACTTAACATAATGTCTTCAAGGTTCATCCGTGTCGCAGCCTGTGTCAGAATTATCCTTGTTTTTAAGGCTGAATAATATTACATTGTATGCATACACCACATTTTGTTTATCCATTCATCAACTGATGGTCATTTAAATTGTCTGACTATTCAGAGTGGCCAAAATGAACAAATCAGGAGACTATAGATGCTGGAGAGGATGTGGAGAAATGGGAACCCTCTTGCACTGTTGGTGGGAGTGCAAACTGGTGCAGCCACTCTGGAAAACAGTGTGGAGGTTCCTCAGAAAATTAAAAATAGACCTACCCTATGACCCAGCAATAGCACTGCTAGGAATTTACCCAAGGGATACAGGAGTGCTGATGCATAGGGGCACTTGTACCCCAATGTTTATAGCAGCACTCTCAACAATAGCCAAATTGTGGAAAGAGCCTAAATGTCCATCAACTGATGAATGGATAAAGAAATTGTGGTTTATATACACAATGGAGTACTACATGGCAGTGAGAAAGAATGAAATATGGCCCTTTGTAGCAATGTGGATGGAACTGGAGAGTGTGATGCTAAGTGAAATAAGTCATACAGAGAAAGACAGATACCATATGTTTTCACTCTTATGTGGATCCTGAGAAACTTAAAAGAAACCCATGGGGGAGGGGAAGGAAAAAAAAAAAAAGAGGTTAGAGTGGGAGAGAGCCAAAGCATAAGAGACTCTTAAAAACTGAGAACAAACTGAGGGTTGATGGGGGGTGGGAGGGAGGGGAGGTGGGTGATGTGTATTAAGGAGGGCATCTTTTGGGATGAGCACTGGGTGTTGTATGGAAACCAATTTGACAATAAATTTTATATATTGAAAAAATAAAAATAAAAAAATAAAAAATAAAATAAAATAAATTGTCTGACTATTGTGAATAATACTGCTATGAACAAGGATGTGCAAATATCCCTTCAAGATCCTGCTTTTTATTCCTCTGAGTATATACCCAGAGGCAGAATTGCTGGATTATATGATAATTTTGTGTTTAACTTTCTGGGGAACCACCATACTGTTTTTCATAGTGGCTACACTATTTCACGTGTCTGTGGATAGTGTGCACAAAGGTTCCATTTTCTTTACATCTTCACCAACACTTGTTATTTTCTTTCTCTGTTTTTAAACAGTAACCATCCTAATGGGTGTGAGGTGATACCTCAGTGTAGTTTTGATTTGCATTCCCCTAATGACTAGTGATGTTGAACCAATATACTTATTGGTCATTTGTATATCTTCTTTAGAGACACATCTATTCAAGAACTTTGCCCATTTTTAAGTAAGATTATCTTGCTTTTTTGTTGTTAAGTTGTAGGAGTTCTTTGTATATTCTGTATATCAATCCCTTATCAGAAACAAAATTTATAAATATTTTCTTCCATTCTATAGGTTGCCTTTTGACCTCTGATCGTGTCCTTTGATGCATAAATCAATTCAGATTTTAACATTATTATATTTTTTAAAACTCTTAGACTTTTTTACACCATTTTCTCTTGCTAAACCTCTTGGTTCCTAAAAATATCAAAATATTAATTTGCTTTATCCCGAATATACACAAAATAGTGTCAAAAAGTGCTATAATTATAACTCAAAGTATAGGATGAAGTTTAGGATATCTTCAAAATTTCTTTTGCCCTTAGACTATATTGTAATAAGGTATATAATTAGAGCATTGTGTTCAAAAATTCATTCAGGGGCACCTGGGTGGTTCAGTCAGTTAAGCATCCGACTTTGACTCAGGTCACGATCTCACGGTTCTTGAGTTTGAGCCCTGCGTTGGGCTCTGTGTTGACAGCTCAGAGCCTGGAGCCTGCTTTAATTTTGTGTGTGTGTCTCTCTCTACCCCTCCCCTACTTGTGCTAGCTCTCTTTCTCTCTCTCTCAAAAATAAACATTCAAAAAAACATTCAAAATTCTTATCTCTGTGTGGTTATCTTATCAGTTTGATACACAGTTTGGTTGGTTTGTTTCACTCTGTTTTTAATTTTACAACCTTCTTGTTTCTTTTGTAAATTAATAAAGCATTTATATGGATCATAAATAAAAACTATAAAAATATATACTCAGAAAAGTCTCACTTCCATCCCTATCCTATCCCTTCTAACCCATTCCCCATACACCTACCTGAGAGGTTTCTGATTTGTCCTTGCAATGTTTCTTCATGCAGAAGTAAGATCTATGTTCATATCTATGCATTTATGTTCTTATTTCCCTCATTCTTTACACAGAATGTGAAGGTTTTGATATATTGAAGAAGTTCACTTTCCAAGTATGCATCTTAACCTGTCTGTTTTTAAAATCTGCATATAAGGCTCATAGTAACCAACCACATATAACCTTAAGAAATTGCTGATTTTAAATGATAAATGTTGGATACACATTGTAAAAAGAAAGTGGCATTGAAGGATACTCACTGTGTCATCATGAGAATTTATTCATATTTTCCCTCTGTCATTCCTGTTCTCCCTCCTGGCTGACCACAAACACACAACTGCCTGGGAGAATTTACAAGCCTGTATTCCCACAGCACGTTGCTCATAAACCAGTTTTGCGTTCATCTCATTGTTCTATAGTTGTTTATATGTTTTTATTCCCAATAGAGTGTGAGAGCTGAGAGCAGGGATTGTATCCCATTCCTGTTTGTATCTCAAGCAGCATGTTGTAGGGGAAAGCTCACTCTGTCTGGAATCTTGGCATTGCTACCTCCCAGCTGCATGAACTCGTGCACGGTGCCTCAGCACCGTGGGCTTGTGTTTTCTTACCATCAAGTAAGAATAGTCTCTTCTTGCCAGACTGGTGATAACATTAAGCGAGATGGTGTGAGTGAAAGGCCCAGTGTGTGGCCCAACTGTCCTCCAAGCTCTCAGTGCCACTTGGCCACCTAGATTCAACTTCCATTTCCATATCTGACTTCAGCTCTTTTGATACATTTTACATATTTATTTCTTTATAGCCTGTGTCCCAGCCAGTTGAAACCTTCCAGGGCATCCCTGTGCTCTGTCTTTTGAAAATAGATGTTCTTCCTGGGGCGCCTGGGTGGCTCAGTTGGTTGAGCGGCTCAGATCATGATCTCGTGGTTCGTGAGTTCGAGCCCAGCATCGGGCTCTGTGCTGACAGCTCGGAGCCTGGAGCCTGGTTCAGATTCTGTGTCTCCCTCTCTCTCTGCCCCTCCCCACTCATGCTCTGTCTCTCTCTGTCAAAAATAAACATTAAGAAAAAAAAAAGAAAATAGATGTTCTTCCTAATTCTATGAATTAACGTAGAATCTACGTAGAACATTGGAATTAACGGAGGGAATGAGTTGGAACACCCCATTTCACAACACCAGGGAGCAACAGTCCCACAGACAGTCCCACAAAGTGAAGTTGTGCAACTTTGCAGCCCCGCTTCCTCGCCTCCACCCTACAACACCCTCCATTTCCAGGCCTTTCTTTGTCTACCTTTCCCCTGTTCCTTGTATTTGTGCTTAGCCTCTCATCCCTGCCTTGTAGCAGCAGGAAGGAGCTGTTTATTCTACTTCCTTCTCTTGCATCACATCCTTCCTTCTTTTCTTCCCATTCACTCTTCAGTTCATCACAATCCAGCTTTTACTTTCATGAGATTGAAACCAATTGTGACGAAAAGCACTCTCCCGTCAAGGCCTTTGCACTTGCTCACAAAACCATTCCAACCTCCTTATTCACACTGCACCCACACCTCTCCCACACCCAACTCCAGACCTCCTTACCTGTTTTACTTCTCTGCAGAGTACTTATACAGCATATTAAAATTTCACATATTTCCATGTTTATTGTCTGTGTCCCTCACTAGAAATAAGACTAGAGGCAGGGATTTTTATTTTCTAATTCGTTCACGGATTTATCCTCAGCGCCTTGAATAGTGTGTGTACCTAATAGGTGCTTAACGCATATTCGCTGACTTGAACAAATACATGACTTTCTTGTTTCCAAACTCATTGTCTCCTTTTCAGACTGTGACCTACTTGGCCTCCCGGTGACCTTTGACACTTGCCACCCTGTGTTTCCAGGACCACAGTCTCTCCTGGGTGTCCTCCTATTTTCAGACCACTTCTTACTTCCATTTGTCAGCTTCTTCTCTTCTTCTTACTCTTCAATATTGGTCCTCCTGGTATCATCCTTGTTATTTTTCTCCTTTCACTCTCCATACTTTTCCAGACAGGCTTATCCGCACTCAGGGCTCTAACCACCATCCATGAAAATTCTCAAACATGTATTTATAGCTCTTGGCTGTGCTCCTTCACCTCCAATCTGATGATTTGATGAAGGTCATCAAAACTGTATCAATGTTACCCCTGCTTGTTTCAGCCCTATTGCACTGCCTTATAGTTTCTTGCTTGTACTGTTTCATTAATTTTCCAAAATTCCCCTGCCTCTGTCTTGCCCTCCTCTAATTCATGTGACCCATGGCAGCCAGAGCATTCTTTTTAAAGTGCACATCTGACCGTGACAGTCCCCTTAGGGAAACCTCTGTAGTGATTTCTAGCTGCCTGCAGAAATCATCCAAACTTCTTGGCATGCTTTGGAAGACCCTTCAAGATCTGGCACAGATTTCCTACGTTGACACAAATAATCCTATACATTATGTGCAGTTCCTTAAAGAAGCCGCACTCTCATTTCCTAGGCTTTGCAATGCTATTCCTGAAGTACGGGTGCCCTTCCATGCTTTGTCCATCTGGTGAACTCCTACTTAGGGCCTCCCTGATATTTCTGAGCAGAGATGAGGAGCTTCCTCTGTGTCCCCTCCCACCTTTAAGTACCTCCCTTACAGCGATGATTACATAGTCGCATTTGTTTTTCACATGTTTGCCTTCCTTAAGAAAATCAACTTTGTTAATAGTGGCCGGCACACAGGTTTCACTCAAATTTATTAGACTGAACAAAAAGAATACTCATCACCATCTCATGCTTAACATAGATTCCTAAAACACTCTCTGGATGGCCCAGAGTTAGGCGGTTGTTATTATATGCAGAAAGAAGGAAGCCATCCATGTGCACTGCAGAGAACAGCCTATCAGTCAAGAGCCTGAGTTCTCTCTTGGCTCTGTGTGGACTTTGCAGAGCATTTAACTGGGTAGGCTTCAGTTGCCTCACCTCCAAAATGAGGAAAGGAACAAGGGGTTCGAACAAAAAATGTAAGTGGAACTAAAGTAACAGTCACAGCTCTGTTGTGACAACCAATTTACCATTCCAAATTCAGTTCCGTGTATTTCATGTGTTTGTGTCGCAATTACAATTCTCTTATCTGTTGTATGTCTACCAGAGTCACAGGTGGTCATTTTAGATTGCAAACTCCATAAGGAAGAAAAGCCTTATAATCCTCTGCCTAGGGCGGAACAGGGTATCTGGGCCTTCGTATACACTGGCCGAGGCTACTTGAACAGAGTTCAGAACAACTTTAGAGAGCAGGCTTGGAAATGGCAAGATTAGACTCAGATTTGCTGTGATTGTAAATAACAAGGAAAAAATGTTGTGCTTCTGCTAAATGGGAAGGCAGCAGTGTATCTAAAGAAATAAGAAAGGAAAGTGATGGCATGATTTGCTAAATCCAAACCCTTTTAGTAAAATAGGGGCTGAAAAATAGAAAAACCTGCCTGGCTGCTCTTGTGATGTTTGGTAACGCGCAGGGTAGGCACTCCTTGAACAATGTTGTTACTCCACTGGGTAGAGCTTCCGTGAGCTCCTAGGGCCTTACTGCCGGCAGCTGCAAGATATGTGGTGTTAGCTCGTTGTTAGATGGTGCAGGAGGAGAAAGGCCAATCCTGAATGCACATCTTGGGGACTTCTGGGAGGATGGAGTTAGGAGCCTTACTGGTGGGAGAGTCTGTGCTGTATGAATGGAGATTTTGGCCCTTGGAATCCCCATGAGAAGATTTCCATGAGGATCCGTGCTCGAATAAAGAGGGGCAGAAGGAAAGTAGCAAGCAAAAAGTTTATTAAAGCGAAAGTACACTCTCAAGGTGGGAGAGCAGACAGGTTCCTCAAGGTGGAACCGGCCCTAGGTTGTTTTGGGATTGGATATTTGTTGCAAGTCTCTGGGCTGGGAGGAGCTGTGACGCATAGCTGGGTGGTCTCTAATGGAGGCTGATTCCAAACCTATGGGGGACTCCTCCCACAGGTTGGGAGGGGGGGAGCTTTTGACCCTAGTATCGAGATAGTACCAGAACCAGCAGAGCAGACTTGCGTCAGCGTCAGCGGGCAGGGCTGTCCCGCTATGCAAATGTATTATAATGAGTGTAAGGGTTACCCTGGGGCAGCGGTGGAAGAGGAGAGCGCATGCTCCACACCTGTGGTGCTTGAACTTTCAGCCCCAAGGTCAGGCTGTCGTGCCCCAGGCTTCTCATGTGTAGCTTATTTCTTACCATCCTTGCTAGGTCTACAAGCTCAGGTCTGCCATTCCCCTTCAAAAATTTGGGACTCTGCCTCCTGTCGTTCCTTCCACTGCTCATATCTAGCTTCTACCTAACAGAAGGATCCTGAGCTCACCTTGTCCCACCGACACAAGGAGATAACAGCCACATCAGAGCCGCTAACTCTGAAAGCAACCCGAAGACTGGCGGAACAGACTTTCCACAGTTCTTTGTAGAGAGGAGGACACGTTGAAAAGGGTAGGTGGGGAGGAGATTCAGTGGGGAACAAAACTCCTGGCAAGACTAACCACAAACAGGAGGGGCCCCCCACAAGCGAGGAGAAGGGAGAGGAGCGGACCCCACAGAGGGTACCCCAGACACAGAGGGGGCTGCACTGGGAGGATGAGTCTCCATAAGATTTGGCTTTGAAAACCGGTGGGGCTTAATTTCTTGAGTTTTTACAACCAGTGGGACGTAACCCTGGGTACTGAATAATTCTGTGTATTGCATATAGAATTTAGTAATAGTAGTTTAACAAAGAACTAATGTAAACCTCATTCTGTGGTAGAGCCCCTTCGTAAGGAATGTGATGGAGGCTTTCTCAGAACAAAGGAAGGCAACCTGCAACGTGGCCCAGTCAACTCCTATACACGTAAGCAGAACCCTGACACAATTCTGTGACTTGGACTGTGTCCAATCAGACTATATGTGTCACCAGAAACAGGAGACAAAGAAGTAGAAATTGCATAAAAGGCTACACCCCGCTGCACTCGGAGCTCAGCCGTTTTGGGGTCTTAGCTGGCTGAGCCCGTGCTGGCACGGATAAAGCTGTTTCCTGGAAAGAAGAGCCTCAGTGTCCCGTCTGTGCAAGAACCCTGCTACATTTCTTGGGGTCTTGCGTCCAGGATTCGGAGACGGTGCGTTTCCTCCTCCTTTGTCACTGGGGTGCGAACCTCAGAGCGCTGGGAGAAGCCACCTTTCCTGGTGCCAGCAGACGGCTTGATCTGTAGAAGACTAGCCCCTCCAGGTGTGCCAGGGCGAGGACCTGGGACGCACAATGGAACCGGTGAGGCCCAGCAACCAGCTCAGGGAGCGCCACATGTCAGACTGGTAGGACCCCGGGTTCCTTTTGGTAGACCTGCCCCTAAGAGGCAGAACGGGGGGCCTGATTACCTCCCAGAGTTGCCTGAGTAGTCCCATAAGGAATAAGGAACAAAACCACAACTCTAAGGCGCCGGGCGTTTGGCGATGGGTTGGAGTTGCTGTGTGACTGTGTGTGAATGAGAAGGAGAGCAGAAAGTTTCCAACCTGATCAAGGAGCCAAAGCTGGTGTTGAGTGCTGATTTGCGGTTCCCTGGCGACCTCATATGGCTTAAGGCGGTGTCAGACCTTCCTCGGGTGTCTGACCCGGGTCAGGGCTTGATACTGAACCTGCCAATGCTAAGACGCGCCTGAAGTATCTCCAGGAGGATGGAGAGTCCTGGCCTCCCGAGGAAAGTATTCAGTGTAGTGCTATGTTACAGTTAGATCCATATTGTAGAAGAGAGGGTAAATGGTCAGAAGTTCCTTATGTTGCACGTCTTCTTTGCCTTAAAGGGGCCAAGAAAGGCAAGTACTTGCAGACTCACCCCCTGAGGCATCTCCTCAGGAAAAGCCACTTGTTAGACCCTCATGACCTCCTTATTCAGGATTGCCAGGGATAAAAAATTCTCCCCCTAAAATCAAGGCATGTTCAATGCATCTATTGACTACAATGCGTTATGGTGGATTTGGCCCCATAAAGGTTCCATTTCCCTTGCAAGATTCTAAGCAAATAAAAAGCACCTGGGCAAATTTTCAGACAACCCTTATCAATATATAGAAGTGTTCCAACACCTAACCCAGATTGCTAAAAAAACAAAACAAAACAAAACAAAACAAAACAAAACAAAACAAAACAAAACAAAACACAGGCCATCCCTAACAAAGGAGACTGACACTCTCTCACTGTTTCTCCTCATACATTCCCGTAACTCTAACCGTAGGTGGGGGCTTCTCCCTCATTCATTTCCTGGGTCAATGACTAGGATAATTAGAGCCAACTGACTCTCGTTAGTCTACCTCAGGATGGAGACATTAAGGAATATTCCCAAGCAGCTGCCAAAACTCCTTTTGTTTCGGGGAAATTCCCTGTCTTCTGTAGATCTATGTGGACTGCCTAATTCCCCTTGGCGGTGGAAAAAATCTGCATCCGCTTTTCTGTCTGAGCTGACAGGCTTTAGGACCAGGAGACCTCTTTCTCTGCCCTCTGGCCTTTTATCTGCCTCCAGGCCTCTTGGTGTCACCAACCTCCTCTGCCTGTCTCTCCCCATCCTGTTTCTGCCCCACCTTGGGCGCAGCTTCCATATCTGGCTCCTAGACCATCTGGGTGCCTCCCTCCCTTGCTGTCAAAGAGCAAAGAACATCCCCTTAGACTTACACCACCCACCTCAGATTTCCTCACTGGTACCCTAAGTATAAATTGACAATGGTGGACTTTTAAGTAAACACAGGTGAAACAATTAAGATATCTCTGTTACAATTTGTCCACCAAAAAAAACACAAAAAACCATGGCTTAAATTGATGGTTCATTTTGTCTGGCTGAAAGTTTTCATGGGTAATTATTAAGATAACTTTCAGCGTCTTTGGTAACCTAAAGCCTTAAAGGTTTGCTTATATAATAAACTAAATTAAATCCATTGGACATTTAGGCCTTTTCCAAATCGAATGGAATGCTAAAGCTTATGGCCAAAAAAAAAAAAAAAAAAAAAAAATTCTGATGTAACAATTCACAACTGGTTACTGCTTAGTGTTCACTGGAGACTAAGGTTTCTAAGAGTTAAAATTCTGCTAAATGTAATTAAGACTGAGAAAAATAAGAGAAGTAACTCCGTATGTAGAAAAGTAGGAGATATGTAAGAAAGGTATAAAAAACGGGAACCCATTTTTTGTTGAAGGTAAAAGAAAGTAATTTTGTCCTAAATGAGACTGGTTGTTTGGAGAAAAAGGGCTTAGGTCAAAATCCGAAAGCAAAGAAGAGTTGTAGAAGGTTTGTGAAGGGAATTCTTTGGAAAGAAATTTTATATGTGGTCAGAATGGACTAAGGTTAAAATAAATGGGTTTTAAAAGTACGCTGGTATAAGATGAAAATTCTGCTTTACTCTTTGTTAAAAAGGCAAAGTTTTCTTAGATGGTTGGTATGCTTTTAATAAAAAAAAAGAGGTAAACAAAGTTTTCCCTTTTTGTCTGCCCAAAAAGATGGAAAAAAATACGATTTTTAACCAGAAGGGCAGGACAGCATGTCCTTTTGAGTTGTTTTATTCAAGGCTTGATTGAAATTGCCCCTCCTTTGATCCAAAGCCTGGGGAGAAGGTGACTGCGTCCTTGCTGCCAGCCTCCAAATGCTCCACATTTGTGTTGTTTCTGTCTAGCAAAGAAAGGGATGCCTGTGCCATATAAGAGATAGATGACTATAATATATAAAGGGCTTTTACTGGAATACATAGGAGCCATTTTGCTACATTTAGCCCAGGGTATGCCAATTTGTAACCCTAGATACTCAAAAGTGGATATCCATGTGGCTAGAACATATTTATGTGGGCACTGCTGAAAAAGGCAAGGAAATAGACCTCGACTTTGGCCCTTTTAGCCCCCATGATGACCAATTTTATCCTTACAAAAATGGTTTTCCCCAGCCTTTTAAAATGTATTTGTAAAGAGGATTACTGTTGGGCCAAAATAAAATTAGTGCATCCTCTACATCCAGGGAAGTCTTGCTTGGCCACAGTCTATATCCCCAAATTCCCGCAGGCAGAAAACAAAGGGATAGGAGAAAGCCGAGGTCAATTCTCGGAGGTAGGGTCAAGCCTGGATAAGAGCGACTGCTCCCAGCACCTCGTGAGACTGACAAAGCTTTTGGCTGCCAGTCGAATAGCCAGCGAAAACGCAGGGCCAGGAGATGAGGCTTCTCCTGGCCAACTATGAAAATTAAGGGATGCTTCTTCCTCCTTTTTCCTATAGATGGGCAATTCCCCAACCAAGGCCAATACTCCTTTGGGATGCATTCTGAAAAACTGGGATGATTTTGATACATAAACTCTAAGAAAACAAAAACAAGCAAACACAAACAAACAATAAAAAAAATCTCATTAATCATCATGAGACTGGAGGTACTATAGGGAACTTGGAGTTTTCCACCAGGGCCCAGGTAGTTCCATCCCAAGATTCTAACTGGGACTATGACCATCCCGTTAAGAAATGGTATTGCTACCACTTCCAAACTTGTGCTGTAGAGAAATTAAGGAGGTCTAAGGTTAAGCCCTTAAATTATGCTACATTAGCCACTATTTTACACAGAATGAGAGCCCAATGGCCTTCCTGGAGAGGTTGAGGGAGGCTCTCATTAAATATATGGCTATTCCCCTGACACCCTTAAGGCTGAGATGATTTTAAAGGACAAATTTGTCACTCAATCAACCCTAGATAGAGAAAATGCAAAAATTGGCTGTTGGCCTTGAAGGGACCATGGAGGAGCTTTTACAAGTGGGTTATTGCAACTGAGATCAAAACAAACAAACAAACAACAACAACAACAACAACAACAAAAAAACAGGAAAAGGGCTTAAGAAAAATCTGAGACCTTAATTGAGGCCTTATGCATTATGCATTAAGACCAGACTTCCCGAGGTCTGGGGACCAAACGCCGCTTACGTGGCCAGTCAGGGCACTGGAAACTGAGGCTGCCCTCTGAAGGGACCACAGAAGTCAAAGCCCTCCTAGCCATACCCCTTATCTGGAGTCACTAGAAGTCTAAATGCCCTCAGGGACCTCTCTCTGTAAGGGCTCAGATAACCAGTGTCCCTGAAAAGGACTGATGGGGCCTGGGGCTCTTGGAGGCGGCTCCTGGGAACCAACAGTCTTTTGGAAGCCTCGGAGCCTGGGGGAACTCTGGAAAACTCTGGTGACTAAAAGGCTGGTTCGTTTCCTTCTAGATACCGGAGCCACCTTTTCTGCCCTCCTTTCCACTCCGGGGCAACTATCCAAATGTAGGATAATGATCAGAGGCATCTCCGGAAAACTTTTAACCAAATTTTTCTTTCAGCCCCTGGGATGCATACGGGGAAAACTAATTTTTTCTGCTTCTTTCTTGATACTACCAGAGAGCGTTACTAGGAAGGGACATTATAACAAAATCAGAGACTATAGTGCTGCTAATTCCAGGACCGATCAACAATTGTGTGAGTTTCTGGGAATTACTGGATTTGGTAGGCTGTCGATCCTGAGTTCAGAAAATAGCTTGCCTGCTGTATCAATTTTTAAAGAGGACTCAATCCCACCTACTCTCCCAAGGAAATAAACTGGGGTCTGACTCATGGACCCTGTCTCTAGCCCTCGGGATGGTTACAAACAGAGCAGGGGCAGTAACTCTTAATGAGCTCACAGAGCTAAAAGATCATTAAAGCACTGCATCAGGCCTTTCATTTAGGGAGGAATAAAACTTATCAAATGGCCCAAAGGATGTTTACTGGGAAAAATTTGTCAAGGACAGTTCAGCAAGTAGTATCAGCCTGTGAAGTATGCCTTAGAAACGATCCTCTCGACTACAAACTGGCTCTCCCAGGCCATCAAGGAACTGGAGGCTTAGGGAAGACTGACAATTAGGTTTCACTCATATGCCAAGGTCGAAGGAATGCCAACATCTGTTGGGATGGGTTGATACTTTTACTAATTGGGTAGAGGCCTTCCTCTAAAAAGCAAAACAAAACAAAAAAACTGAAAAGGCACAAGAGGTAATAAAAGCTCTGCCTTATGAAATAATACCCGGGTTCAGCTTACCTAAATGTTTGTGAATTAGTAATGGTAAATGGCTACCTTGACTCTTTCTCTGGTAGGACCCCCAGCTCTTGAAAAAGTCTTATACCTCGAAATAAAGCAAACTATCTGCTTATACTCAGCCAAACTCTAAATAACACCTCACAAGCTTTAGATGCTTTAAATAAAAAAAAATTAAATCAAGTTAGGGCCCCACTCTTGGAGAATAGAGCCACCGTTAATTACTGCTTCTCCATCACCTGGGTTATGAGAGATTCCCTGACATGTGTTGTTTCAATATAACTGATAATTTTCACATAGTCTTAGAACTGATAGATGACATTTGGCCATAATTGGTCAAAGTCAGGGTCTCTCCTGGATTCTTTGACTGATTTGGGAACTGGGGACAGTATCTTAAGATTCCATCTTTTTGGTCAGTATAATCTTTACTTTGTGTTTTTCTCTTTGTGTCCGCCAATGTTTGTGCCACCTCGTGCCTGTCAGCCTCTCTGCAGAACCCTACGATGGGCCACTTGACGGACCCTTGGGTAGGCTCTAACTGCTGTACCCTGACACAGTCCCTTATCAGCTTGAAGAAGCCAGAATGGTCATCATCCCTGTTCCCTAAAGGCAGTTTGGGGCCCTATTCCAGGGGGAGGAATGAATAGGGGAAGGGTTAACATTAGGCAGGGAGAGATAAGTGACCTTCAGGAGGCAGACTATAGCTGCAAGTGAAAGGCTGAAGAAGCAGATGGGGTTCTCCACTTATAAAATCCTTTATGGGTGCCCCCCCATTATCAAGGGCATAAGGGGGGGGATCTAAAGGAGGTAGGCAATCTAACCCTGAGGCAACAGATGCGGGCCCTTGTCTTCACCTTAACCACCTTACACCACTGGGTTAGGGAGCGATTACCTGTGTCTGACCACAGACGCTCACCCCTTTAAACCAGGAGATGCTATGTGGGTAAAGGAATGGAATGTCCAACCCCTAAAGCCCCTCTGGAGAGACCCATTCATTGTCCCCTTGTCCAGCCTTACTACAGTAAAGGTAGCGGAGGTGCGTTCCTGATTCATCAACGCCGCGCAAGCTGACCATATGAAAGAAGCAATCTGCAACTCCAGGGGCTCCAGGAGACTGCAGCCCTGCTTTAGTCACTCTGGAAGTTGACCACGCACGGCAGAAGCTTGAGGAGTCCACAGTCTGGTGGAACAAATAGACCGTCCTTATCTTCTATATGTTTCCTTACTGTGATGCACTGTCACCCCTTGTGTCTCGCTGTTATTGTGATCCTTGCTCCACTTTTCACCATAGGATTGGCAGAAGCCACCCAGACCAGCTGGGAGTGTGGTGAGAGGTTTCTATTAGCACTCACCTTCCTTTTGTGGATAGGATGCTTCGTTGGTACTGTTGCTTCTAATCTGGACCCCTTCTGTAGACCTAGATTCCTCGTGATGTGACCCACGCATTTGCATAACCAGGTCAGGCCAAGGAGTCACTTGGACCTTACTATACCATACCCACTTCTCATGCCAGGGAAAGATCCTGGGGATCTGCAAACGCTATAAGACCACCTATTCTATCTACCAACGGGAGAGTCAATACACTTGTTTTGACCCACAGTGCTCCCCAAAGGAGAAATGGCTAGAGGTCTGGAGTCACCCCAAGACAGGCACCACCAGTGTGGGCCGACTAATTAACAAAGCTCAAATTCCCAATCCAAGCCAGCCAGTGTCTATATGCTTTGATGCATGCACAGCCTGGGTGACATATTGCCATGTGGTGTGCCACGTGGAGGTCTGGCATGGGATCGAGACTACCAGCGCAATGACGAGCACATGTGCGAGGAGTCTGGTTTATGTGGTCACTGACCCCATCCACCTCAGTCTTTCTGTCCTTATGGAAGCTGTGTCACCTGGGCCACCTGGCAGACTGAAGACAAAACAGCCCTCCAGAAGTGTGTGGCTGAGTCAAACTGCCAGTCAGGATCCTGTAACCCCGTTAATTTTGCCATCCTTAACCCAGGAGACTCAAAATGGAAGACGGCCGTACGAGTGATGATGTTATGGAAATAGAAACCTCTAAACCAAGATGATGCTCTTTGACCCAAAATGTGAGGTCTGAGCATCAAAGCGGGGAATGTGGTAGAGCCCCTCCCTAAGGAACGTGATGGAGGCTTTCTCAGAACAAAGGAAGGCAACCTGCCACGTGGCCCAATCAACTCCTATACACGTAAGCAGAACCCTGACACGACTCTGTAAGTTGGACTGTGTCCAATCAGACTATATGTGTCACCAGATACAGGAGACAAAGAAGTAGAAATTGGATAAAAGGCTACACCCCCTTGCACTCGGGGCTCAGCCTTTTTGGGGTCTTAGCTGGGGGAGCCCATGCTGCCATGGATAAAGCTGCTTTCTGGAAAGAAGAGCCTCAGTGTGCCGTCTCTCTGTGTGAGAATCTTGCTACAATTTGGCTAGCGATACAAATTCAAAAACAACCACAAAAGTTGATGTCTGGTTGCCTGAGGATTAATTTTGGCCTACAGATAATTTTTAGACACAAAGTTTTAAATAGAATGCTTTCATTGGTGCCTCTACAAGCCACATTTTCACAGTTCTAACACTCTCTTTTATCTTGCTTCACTCATTTACATAACTGGTGAGACTCCCTCCAGGCAGGAACCCCTGGTTTACAGGAAGCAGAAACCAGAGGGAGACATCCTTTGGGCGCCAAACTTGTCTACTGTGAATTTAGTGTTCAAAATTGGTTTAACCAAGCTTTCAGAACCATTGGGTACTGTTTCTTTATCTAATTTATCTGAAGAGCTTTTTTGATGGCGGTAACTTGTGGGAACTTAGAAAAGAAGGGCTTGCTATGAGTAATTTCCAGAGGATCTCACAGATATGCATCTTTCCAGTCAAGAACTGCTTACTGTGTGAGCTCTGTGTAGCAGCCTGGGTGCATAGGTATAAGGCAATTCATTGAATTTGCATGGCCGTGGGAGACTCCCAGAGAAAGGACTTGCTCAAGGTCACACAACCATCACTATGGCTGAGGAAGATTCACTGTTGGCCAGTCCATTCCACAGGTCCCTGAGGCAGCACATGATTTCCCATCACACTGGGCACTGACAAGGATAGGAATTTCATAATCTAGAAATCATCAGCATCAAGAAAGCTCTGTGTAAGGTCTTAAACTAAAGACAGCTAACATTTAGTGAGTGCCTACTATGTGCTGACACCGTGTGTAGGTGCTTACATGTATTATTTAATTCATACATTGACCCTAGAAGGCATTCTTCTCAGTTTACAGATGAAGAGAGTGAGGTACAAAGAAGTTAAATAACTTGTTTGCCCAAGAGCACAATTAGTGAGTGGCTGAGTCAGGATTTGAACCCAGGCTGTCAGGCTCCAAAGTTCACATACGCACAATAAACTATGTTGTAGGTATTTGCCTTTTATCTAAGGTGGGGTAAGGGTGGTGGGATGTAGCAAAGTAAGCACTAGCCTGCATTCAAAATCTAACAAAATATTCATAGGATAAAGACGAGAACATGATCTTTATTGATATTTTGATTGACATTAAATGTTTTATTACTATGACACCCCGTGATACAAATGTACAATTTCTTTGGAGAGTTCTAGAACAAGAAAATATTTTAGAAGCTAATTAGATGGAGACATTTAAAACAATATCCTTGTTTTCCTAATTATTTATTATTTCCTGTTAGATTAGGAGAACAAGGGGGAAAAAACGTGGCGTGAGCAGCTCTGGGCTGTCAAAGTGCCACAGCTCTCCTTCTGCACAGTCATCATGTGTTTCTACTCTGCCACTGTGAGTCCAGATGTCCTTCTAGCACAGTCTTTATAGTGAAGGCTTTCCAACGAGAACTTCTTGTTCAAGAAGATCAAGGCAGAGCAATGTTTTATGTAGGTTGGACTTTGACTGTTTTGAGCCATTTGTTATTAGGAGACAGTTCTATTGCTTCTGTGTTGTGTTGTCAGTCAGTAACTTGTCACCTTTATTCATTAGATTAAACTTTGGTTATTGCGAGTCAGGAAAAAGATTTAAATTTCAAGTCTGACATTTTACAGGAAAAATTCGTTCCAAAATACAAGAGGTAGCAGAACTTGCTATGGGTTCCTTGATCACAGTTGTAAAATGTAACATTATGAAAAGGAAGTTTGCTTGACCTAACTGTAAAGACCAATTGATTCTGAGGCTCCGTGAGGCGATATTCAAAAGTAATAAATAATAATTGTTTCAAAGTTATTTGAGTCAAAAGAGGAAATTTGTTAATGAGGAATTTTAACTTAATTTCCATATATTTCAAATCTAGTTTAAGACTAAAGGCACTTTTGAAGAAGAAAAGGGCTGTCACAGATCCGTAACACCACTTTTCATTTTTCAACGTTCATTTCCAGCCTATGACATTGGTGAATAATCAATAGATACATATAATGCAGGATGTACTGATAGTGCATCCTATCCAAAGTCCTACTACTTAGTTTAAAATTTATGACCCACTCAATAAGACTCAACGCAAGCGAAAGAAGGTTTTTTTCATTTAAGAACAATTTTAAAATACAAAGTTTGCTTTCAGGGAATTTGTTTTCTAGTGTTCAAGAGGGTGTGGTGACTATAAAAATCAACAGCTGTTTGTTGTCTCTGTGTTGAAGTAATAGAGGCTTTGGCAAAGCAAAATGTCGGGAAGCATTAAAGAAGCCAATCTTTGGTAAGAAACAGCAGCAGCAAAACTGGGGAATGATTGCATTTTGGACGGGCTGGAAGCCATGCTGAGGCAGAGTCTGGAGTTGGCAGTGATGGGCCAAAGGCAGAAGATGAGAGTGGAACACAAGAGGGAGGGGCTGGATCCAGTTGGAATAAGCTGGGTCCTGAAATTAACATGTGGAATCACACATCTATGGAGAAGTAGCTGTGAGGCCATATATTATTTATACTTATTATAGTGTTCTAGAATGTTAAAAGAAATAACTCATCAATGTTTCTATGGGAAATAGGGACCACTGTTTGGATTTCCAAATACTAGAGCTAAATGTGTGTGATGCTTGGCATTTGCTGTGAGGGCACCGGTGCATGTAATCCCAGCTAATATCTGTGGAGAGTTTGCTATGTGTGAGGCACAGGTCAAGGCACTTGACATGTATTAAATAATTTAATTTTATGCCAATTTTGTGAGCTATATGTCTCCAGACAAGGACACTGAGACCCGGTGAGGTTAAAGAGCTTGTGCAAGGTCACATTAAGAAAATGTGGAGTTGGGGTGCCTGGGTGCCTCAGTCGGTTAAGCGGCCGACTTAGGCTCAGGTCACGATTTGGCGGTCCTGAGTTTGAGCCCCGCGTCGAGCTCTGTGCTGACAGCTCAGAGCCTGGAGCCTGTTTCAGATTCTGTGTCTCCCTCTCTCTGACCCTCCCCGTTCATGCTCTGTCTCTCTCTGTCTCAAAAATAAATAAACGTTAAAAAAAAAATTAAAAAAAAGAAAATGTGGAGTCAAGCTCATACCCCTGGCAATTTCCTCCACAGTTCACACTCTTAGCCACTGTGTTATACCTGCCTCCCTGATGTGTGACTTCTGGAGTGGTGTCTAAGGAGTCTTGCCCCCGGAAGGGCTCACAATATTCCCTTCTAAAAGACTCACATCTAACCATAGTGTGGTGGATGATATGATTCATTCACTGAGCTGTCCTCTTCCACCTGACTTTATGTGGGGATACAGTTTGACTTTTACCTGCTCAGTTTTTAGGCTTTGTTTCCTGGCTCCCTGGGATGTTCCATCCACCAGGATCAGCACAAACGTTAGCCTTTCCTTTGGATTTGTTTTCTAGTACTTTCTGGTCCTCTTACTAGTTGTTTCATTTTTATCCCAATGTAACGTTTAAAAATATGCCTTTTGCGGTAGCATATTTAGATTTTTTTTTTTTTTTTTTTTTTTTTGCAGTAGCATTTTTTAGATATTCTATGCTGGGAAAAGTGATTCTAAATGTTTGCTTCTGTCAATAGTTCCCTTCATTTATCTGAGATGCTCTTCTCCAATATTACTGTGTAAGAGTTTGGACTCATCAAGACCTACCTGTATCCCACTCATCCAACAGCAAAAGGGATTCAGGCTAGTACGGAATGGTAGCTGTTACTGCTTTGGAGTAACATAGAAGCATAGAGTAGTACTTCTCAAAATGTCTGGGAATCAATCTTCTTGGGAATTAGCTTAAAATGCAAATCCCCATCCCTAGCCTCCTTGAGACTGAGATTCAATAGGTCTAGGGTAGAACCCGGGAATGAACACTTAATAACCCCCAACTGCCTCTGATACAAGTGAACAGCTGACTGACTTTGAAAAATGCTTAACCATCGGAAGATTGGGAAACGCTTGTTAATATGGAGAGAGGGCTTTTCATTTAGCTTTTCTCTTTAGTCTCATTTCTTTTAGCTGTCCTGGAAATACCTTTTAATGACTCACAGAAAATAAGCCCATACCAAAAAGGTGATAAATTTAAGATTTCAAAAGTAGTCCTTGGAAATCTGTTTAACTTTATTCTATTTTTTACTTGGAAATTCATTGGGTGGGTGCCATGAGCTCAAATTCTACCTCCAAATTATGTCTCACATATGCCCATATTTCTCCATCTATAGCTAATGAAGGCCATGCCCATCTCCCCAGAACTTTACTGCTGGAAATCTGTCTTCTTTTCCCTTTACACTTCCATCTCTTCCATGGAGAACAATGGACCATATTACTTGGCTTCCGAAAATCTGGTTGGACGCACTTAAGATACAATCTAGCATGCTTAAATGCAGACTGCTAAACTGCATGATCTAACCCAAGTCATTCCTCATCAGCTTCATCTACCCCTGTTCCTTCCAACGTTAGGCCCCAGCCACATGCCCTTCAGTCAGATCCTCAAGTACATCAAATAGTTTCCTCCCTGGGGCCCTCATGTGTGCTGTTCCTTTTACCCACCTGCTCATTTCTCCACTCTTTTCTCTAGAACTGTAGTTATGTTTCACTTGCTTTCTCTGTAGGTTAATTCTAAAACTTAAAAGCCAAGCAATAACATTTGAGGGATGAACATGTATATATATAAACACAAAAATAAGTGGTAAGATTGGGCCTATTAAAAAAAGTCCACTCTTAATCTGGAGACACTTAACAGAAGTCCATGGGGGAAGGGAAGGGGCAAAATTAGTGACAGAGAGGGAGGGAGGCAAACCACAAGAGACTCTTAAATACAGAGAACAGACTGAGGGTGGATGGAGGAGTGGGGGAGAGGGGAAAAAATGGGTGATGGGCACTGAGGAGGGTACTTGGGATGAGCACTTGGGTGTTGTATGGAAGCCAATTTAACAATAAATTGTGTTGGGGAAAAAAAACAACCCCCCCAAAGGCAAAAACAAAAACAAACCCTCCACTCTTAAGTATTTACCCAAGACAAATAGAAATATAAGCCTTCAAAAACACTTATACTTAAATATTCATAAGGCTTTACTTATTAGAACTCCAAATTAGAATTCCAAATTCCATCAACAGAAGAATGGACAAATTGTACTATATCTGTGCAATGGATTAATATTCAACAATAAAAACAAATGAACCATGACTATATGCAACAAACTGAACCTCCAAAACATTATAATGAACTAAAGACGCCAAATATAGAAAAGTATATGTTGTATGATTCCATTCACAAGAAGTTCAAGGGTAGGCAAATGAATCTATAGCAATAGAAATCAGAACACCTGCTGCCTCTGTGTGTGTGTGTGTGTGTGTGTGTGTGTGTGTGTGTGTGTGTGTGTGTTGACAGGAAGAGGGACATTGGCTTGAAAGGATACAAGGAAGCTTCCAGGGTGACGAAAATGCTCTACATCTTGCTTTGTGTAACGGGGTCACATGGGTATGTTCATGTGTCGAATACTTACAGAAGTATACACTGAAGATCTATGCATTTTATTGTATTTGAAATATACCTCAATGAAAGAATGTTAAAATCTCATATTTTTGTAGGCCGTTCAAAGGAGACTTTTTCAATAATCAAGTCCAGTGCATCATTTTAGTTTCTTTCTAGCTTCTTTCACTTCTTCCGAATCATACTCAAAGCTCATGTATGTTAATAACATAAGAGGTTATGTCTCCCTCTGGCTCTATATTTTATACGCAACATTATGATCCCAGATATTTCCTTCTTAAGCTTACACCAGATTAGAAGTAGCTGAAAAGTACATAGGCCAGCACATTGGTAACAATGAGTAGGCTAACACCTTGACAGTGAAGGAGAAAAAGAAAGATGAAAAGCATAACCTAGAAATTCAAAAGAGTGTGGGCTTGGAATAATTGAAACAAAACCAGACATGCTATACATGTCCCATTAAAATAGGGCTCATCCAGAAATATTAATTTATATGCTGTATACTCTATTATTTTTTAAAAAATTTAAATGTTTATTTTTGAGAGAGAGAGAGAGAGAAAGACAGAGTGCAAACTGGGGATGGGCAGAGAGAGAGGAAGACACAGAATCCGAAGCAGGCTCCAGGCTCCGAGCTGTCTGCACAGAGCCCAATGTGGGGCTCGAACTCACCAACTGTGAGATCATGACCTGAGCCCAAGTCGAATGCTTAACCAGCTGAGCCACCCAGGCGCCCCAGTATGCTCTACTTTAAGTGCAAGGATGGGTAAATACATGAACATTCTATAGAGAATACTTTAATATTTTTGTTTTGGTGCTTGAAAGGATAAATCTTTCAGATATGTGGACTAACCTGGTCAGGGATTAAAGCCACTCCCTGGTAGAGCCAGGACTGGTGGCAGAGGAGCCACCTTTGAGTAGATGACTACTGTGAAATAGGTGAGTGGAGTTCTACACGAAAAGGGGTCATGTAATCCCAACAAGTACTGACTTAACACGGTTATGACCAACATGTAATTTCATTACTGCTGTAACAATGCTGAGTAATTCTGAAAACATGTGCTTTCCTTGGGGCATATGGTTGTGAGCACTCCATAGGGTAAGGCCCATGAAAAGTCTTGCTAGTTTTTCTGAAAGTGAATCATTCTAAATGGGCTTCTAGCGAGTTTTCTGGGTGATTTCTACTCTCCAGAGATTTGACTGCAAAAATTTTCCAGGAAATTTTAAAAACAAACTCAACTTCCTATGACAGTTAGAAACTGTACCACGTACAGTTTAAAATCGCTTGTTGGGGGCACCTGGCTGTCTCGGTCAGTAGAGCACACAACTCTTGATCTTGGGGTTGTAAGTTCCAGCCTCATGTTGAGTGTAGAGACTATTTAAAATAAAATCTTAAACAAACAACAACAACAAAATATTTGTTTGTTGCATTGAAGGAGAAACTTGATGAGTGGAACTTCGAAATGAGAGCAAAAAGTGGATAAATAAAGAGGATGAAAATTTCTGATTGTCAGCAGCTAAAGAAAAGTTCGCCGAACCTGGAAATCACCATGAAAAGGCGATCTCTTCTAGTTTGAGGCATTGTATCCTTGAGCTCAGATTCATGCCTGAATTAGAAGCCGTGTATCTGCAGGGATAAAGGGCCCACAGGAGAATGAGAACAGGGAGGCGGATACTGTTGGAAAAAGAGAGCATGGAATGTCCGTAGTGGTCAAGAGAAATGCATCTGTGGGTGTGTGGGAGGGTGTCGAGGGAAATGAACTCTGCCAAGCTGATTTATTTTTTAACTGCCAAAGCATTCCTGGGACATTCTCCCTAGATGCTAGGATTAGAGAGGTGGCGAGTTTCAACAATATGCTTCTCCATTACAAGCACAAGCATTTTTTTTCCCAGATGTATTGTTAATTCTAAAAAGACAATGATGACATTAAAGAAACTTTGAAACAAAATGACTCCTCATGATTCCACTATTCTTTAATAACTGAAAACAAAACAAAACAAACCTCTAACTAGTTTATGTTTTCTTCTAGACCAGAATTCTCTTTCTTAGTAATTCTTTTGGGCCAGTAAGTTACCTCTTGGCATAACTAGGAAAGCAGCTCCTTACCCCTAACAAGCTGGGAACAATTCTCCAGTGCTGTATAATTTTGCCTTAAATTGGAAGCTTGAACTGAAGAGATAGATGACCTACAATGATCATTTCGTGACTGTTTTCAGGATTCTTCCTTTCAGCAACTGATCATCAATGGTCATTTGGTCTGCAGAAGGAAGGGAAGGCAGACCGCAACTCTATAGTTCTCTAGAACGGGCTTGGGGACCATCCATCCTAAGTTCCTGTTTAGTAAGGAAAATGAGGCCCAGGAAGGTCATGGAACTAATAAAGGTTTGGAGAAGATATTTGAACTAAGCTCTTAAAAGTTAGAACTTCTAATTTTAAATAACTTTAGATTTATAGAAAAGTTTTAAAAGTAGTACCTGGAGTTCAAGTATACCCTTCATCCAGCTTCCCTTAATGGTAACAATTATACA
Source organism: Acinonyx jubatus (assembly GCF_027475565.1). Classification (NCBI taxonomy): domain Eukaryota; kingdom Metazoa; phylum Chordata; class Mammalia; order Carnivora; family Felidae; genus Acinonyx; species Acinonyx jubatus. Next base: position 18,944,863 of record NC_069380.1, on the reverse strand, counting down.
ACCACAGTTTGATTATCGAAACCAGAAAAGTAGCATTGTTATAGTACTATTAATTAAACTCAAACCTTATTTGAATTTCATCAGTTTTCCCTCTGGTGTCTTTTTGTCTACCATTCTGGGATTGAATCCAGAATCTCATACTGCATTTAGTTGTTATGTCTCCTCAGTTTCTTCCAATCTGGGAGAGTTTCTCGGTCTTTGCCTTCCATGACCTTGACACTTTTGGAGAGTACTGGTCAAGTATTTTGTAGAATACCCCTCATTGGGGTCTGTCTGATGTTTTTCTACAATTAGACTGAGGCTATATGTTTTTGGTAAGACTACCACAGAGTTGAAATGTCCTTCTCAGTGCATCTTTTCAGAAAGCACACACTGTTGTTATGTCTTCTTACTGGTGATGTTAACCTTGGTCACTTGGTCGAGGCGGTGTCTCCACTGTCAACTTATAATTTTTTCCCTTTGTAATTGATAAATAACCTGGAGGAGATGCATGGAGACTATGCTCATATCTTGTTTTTCCTCAGACTTCCACTCACAGATTTTCGTGTATCTATTGGTGGATAGATCTCGCCTGCAACAAATATTCTTGTGATGCTCACCTACTAGTAACTTTGTAGAGTAGTTATATTGATATGTATGAACTTGTGGATATTTATTTTATTCTGTAGGTTATACTGTCATTATTTTGTTGCCCAAATCGCTCCACCTTTGGCCATTGGGAACTCCTTTAGATTGGCTCCTGCATCATTTATCATGCCTTATCATCGTGGGATTGCTGTTTTCAGTCTTTCCTTATTTTCAGACACAAGGTTTTCCAGGCTCAATTAGATTTCTCCCACCCCAGCCCTAGAATCAGGCACTCCTCCAAGGACACTCATGAACCAAGACCTTTTGATATAAACCTCTTAGGTTATGTCTATTTTAAAGCGTTTATTTACCTAGGGGCGCCTGGGTGGCTCAGTCGGTTAAGCATCCGACTTTGGCTCAGGTCATGATCTCACGGCTCATGAGTTCGAGTCCCATATCGGGCTCTGTGCTGACAGCTCAGAGCCTGCTCCAGATCCTCTGTCTCCCTCTCTCTCTCTGTCCCTCCCCAGCTTGGGTTCTCCCTCTCAAAAGTAAATAAGCATTTTTTAAAAAACAGTGTAGTATTGGTTTCAGGAGTAGAACCCAGTGATTCATCACTTGCATATAACACCCAGGGCTCCTCCCAGCAAGTGCCTTCTTAAACAATGTGACTTGAGCCCTTTATAAGCATTCCTGGAAATATAGTGTAAAGGTAGGTGGAGTGTGTCCTTGCTGAGCTTGTCCTAGTCAGCCTGCATTGCCTGCGGTGAGTCCCAATCTTTCTTTGTCCGCTCTACTCGTACTGCTGGGATGAGGCAGCAGGCAGATGAGAAGATACAGGAGCGGATTTGAGTGTGAATAAGGGTACAGATGTAGGCAGAGATGCTGTGGATACAGACGAAGATATGGAGAAGGAGGCTGGGAGAATCTCAATAGGACTCGAAAATACACATCTAAATTCTTTCTCCTTACCACTATGAAAATTAAAAATCACACAAGTCATAAGTGAGTCAGAATTTAGAAAGTTTCATTTTTCTCCGGCCTTTGATCCACTGTGTCCGTAGGGAAGGTGCTCTTCGTGAGTTCAGCTCTCCTCCCTTTCTCTCCCTCTCAAGGTGCCCCCAGCAGATGTCTGAGATGATTTATGGGGTCATGGCAATCTGCTTCTCGCAGTCACACCCTCAATGGGTATGTATCATTATCCTCTGTGTTAGGGGTGGATGCAGTTAAACATATGGATGTGAAATGAAAACAGAGCTGGGTTCACAGTGGAAATTAAAAGACTGAAAACAGAAACTACTGAAAACAGAAATTCCAGATTTCTAATCTTTTGTATAAAATAATAGAACTGAAAAAACCACTTAGAAAATCATTCCAAACAGGTCAGTATGCATCAAGATTTAAATACCTGCAGGAAAGCTCACCTTCTATTCCAGGATGGAAGAACACTTAAGGGTAACAAGCAGAATTTCTTGGGGTTTGTTATCTGTGCAAGATGGCTTTTCTGCTGTAGGAACAATCATTTCGTGTGTTTGTTTTTGTAATTTTCTACAAATGACACTATACTTTTTCTATGTACATGTCCCTGTGTCTCTGTGGGTTTGAATGTGTATGGTGTATGTGGGGTGTGTGTGTGTGTGTGTGTGTGTGTGTGAAAGAGAGAGATGTGACATACTAGTTTCTTACTTTTACAGGAAATTTAATACATGTCAGCACAACTCTGAGACTGACTCACTTGGCAGGAAGAATAGGTTCACACGCCAGAGCAAACAGAACGGAGATCTCAAGGAGAGGGAAAGGGTGGGGGAAGGCAGCTTACAATTTAAGATATGAGTAAAGGTGCTCTATTAAAATTATTTTCCATTTCTCACACTCATGTTGAATTTTTATCCTGACCTCCGGAGCACTTGTCTTCAACTGTCCAGGAAACTCCTCCCCCCGGCTCTGAGCCTCACAATCATCTAGGCATGAAGTCCAACCTCTTCTGCCTCCTCCAGATTTATCCATTTTTCTCCTCCTTTATCCCCATGGGTACCCACGTGATTCAGGCCTTCACCAAGTTTTGTCTGGACTGTGGCTTTCATCTTTTCATCTTCCATTGTCTCTGAATCATTCGTTCCTTAGCACACATCCCAGGCCTCTCTTCTGAGGCAGTAAGAGCCATTTGTTCTTTATTTCACCTCTGAAACTCGTGTTAACCCAGTCAGTGAATCCGCCCCAGGTGTATTCTATTTGGTAGTTTGTATACTTAATCTGCCCTACTTGACCAAGCCTGTGAACTCCATGCGGGTTGGGATGGTCTCCTTCTTGTGTCTATATCCTCAATGCCTAGCAATGTTGGGCACAGTAGATGCTTGGTAAGTACTTGGCCAGTGAATGAAAGTCATGAACAAATGGATGGGTGAATAAACGAAGGAGTCTACTCAGTTCCCTGATGAGCTATTATTAACCAGTAAACTATTCATTGTCAAATCCCAGCAAATGTTTCTCTTTGGGGCTGATAATTCATTCTATAGAAGATTAAACCCTTTAAGATGACACCTTATAAGTGATAGTTTCTCGTCTACAAATATTTTCTTGGGGCGCCTGGGTGGCTCAGTCGGTTGGGCGGCTGACTATGGCTCAAGTCATGATCTCGTGGTCTGTGAGTTCAAGCCCCGCATTGGGCTCTGTGCTGACAGCTCAGAGCCTGGGGCCTGCTTCCGATTCTGTGCCTCCCTCTCTCTGCCCCTTTCCTGCTTGGTCTCTCCCTCTCTCTCAAAAATAATAAACATTAAAAAAATTTACAAATATTGATATCAGGAGTTATTTTTCCTTTCTGAAGTGTTTGCAATATGCCTCATATCTCCATCTAGTGAAGCAAATTGGTAATACAGCAATTAAAATGTCTCTCAGTGTAAGAACCACAACTATGAAAAATCATTTATGGAATATTATCCTTCCTTCTCCAGGCTCAAAAATCTCCCATTGTGACTCCTTTGTATTTTCCAGAGTTCAGCAAGTTTTTCTTGCCCAAATGACCTATTTCTAAATATCTGGACGGCGTTAATGCCGCTGAAAAATAATGTGGATGTATGAAAAACATTTACAATTAGCTTTCACCACCTTTATTTTTTTTATGTTTGTTTGTTTTTTTGTTTGTTTAGAGAGGGAGAGAGAGAGTGTCTGATCAGGGGAGGGGCAGAGAGAGAGAGAGAGAGAGAGAGAGAGGGAGAGAGAGAATCCCAAGCAGGCTCTGCACCATCAGCACAGAATCTTACACGGGGCTCAAACTCACGAAACATGAGATCACAACCTGAGCCAAATCAAGATCTGGCCGCTTAACAGACTAAGCCACCCAGGCACCTATTTTTCACCATTTTTAAATCAAAGAGCCATTGATATTTATTAACATGGAATGTTATTTAGATATTTTATAGAATAACATTTGTATAAATTATGCAGTTAACGGTTAAGTCAACTAGTATTTATTGTGTGTTTTTGAGTAATCAAGATGTGCTTCAAGGTAAATATTATTTCATAATGATACCCATTTTTATAAAGCTAAAATTAAACATAACAAAATAATCTTTGTCACCTAGCTATCTTTCTATCTAGACTATAAAGAAAAGCAAGGGGGTTATGAACATAATGGTCAGATAGGTGGTACCCTCTATAAAAAGGCAAGAGGAATGGATCAAGGAGGAACCTCCAGTAGCTTCCCCAGGATGAGAAATGTTTTCATTCTGTGTGAAGTCCTGGGTTTATGGATGTTTATTTTATTGTTATGCTTCCTGACTTAAATGAATATTCATTGATCTAGTAATACTACTTTTGAGAATACCTCCTATGGAAATGAAACACCAACATATAAGGATATGCATTAAAAAGGGAGAAAGAAGAAAGAAAAGCTAAGGGGCACCCGGGTAGCTCAGTCGGTTAAGCGTCTGACTTCAGCTCGTGTCATGATCTCACAGTTTGTGAGTTCGAGCCCCACGTTGGGCTTGTGCGCTGACAGCTCAGAGCTTGGAGCCTGCTTTGGATTCTGTGTCTTCCGCTGTCTCTCTGCTGCTCCCCCACTTGGGCGCGTGCACACGTGCTCTCTCTCAAAAATAAATAAATGAAAAACATTTAAAAACAGAAAAAAAAATAACAAAGAAATGAATACAGTTACTACATAAGGTCTGTGTATACTCTACTTCTGTACTCTTATCTAAGTGTGATACTTAATGGTTTTTCATAAAGGCAAAATTTAATGATAACTATTAAGAGCATTATCATACAATATACTTCAATAAAAATTATGTTTAAAAATTTTTTAACTTCAAGCAATGGTATAACTTAAACATTGTTTGATATGAATAGATACATATACATAAATATAATGTGTATTATATTGCTAAAAGAATCTTGAATATGACAGAGTGGAGAAAGTCTGGTAGCAAACAAAAGAGGTAAATGAATTACAATACTTTTATATGGGGATTCAAGAAACTTAAAGTTTAATATCATCCTTGCTCTATATTTTAAAAATGCAATGTCCTATAGTATTTCCTTCAGTGTATCACTTTAGTATGAACTGGTAACTGTTCCCCCAACAACATTTTACATAAAGAATGAATGTCCCAAATCAAATGTGAGTATTTCTATTCATCAGTTTTTTGGGTTTGGTTTCTATTAATAGTGACACAAATAAATAATGGTATTATGGTCATGAATCTAATATTTGCAGCTAGATGAATAATTACATGACTCATTAAATTATAAAGGAAAAACAGTTGTATTTCTATATGCTAGCAAGAAACCATTGAGGGGTGCCCGGCTGATTCAGTCAAGGGAAACATGTGATTTTTGATCCTGGGGTTGTGGGTTCGAGCCCCATGTTGGGTGTAGAGATTACTTAAAATAAAATCTTTAAAAAAAGAATTATTGAAAAAATGAATAAAAATTTCCACTTGCAATATCATCAAATACATAAACTTGTTTAAGACACAAACCTATATAAATTGAGGTATGTCATGTTGATGGAGTGGAAGATTCAAGTTTGTTAGTCTCTCCAAATTGGTCTCTGGATTGAACACAATTGCAATAATATCCAAGTGGCACTTTTTGTAGAAAATCATAAGCTGGTTCTAAAATTAACATGGAAATGCAAAGCACTAAGATTAGCCAAAACAATCTCAAAAAAGAAGAAAAGAGCTAGAAGATTATACTATTTAAGACTTCCTATAATCAAGACAGTGTGGTATTGGCATATTAATAGACAAAGAAGCCAATGGAACAGAATAGAGTCCAGAAAGAGACCCATATATATAGATATAGATAGATCATTTTTGCCAATGGTGCTAAAGCAATTTAATGGGGGAAAAAAGTCTTTAAAACAAATGGTGCTATTGAAAGTGGATAAACATGTGTAAAAGGAAAAAAATGAAACTTGAGGCCTACCTTACACTGTGCACAAAAATACATTTGGGGCGCCTGGGTGGCTCAGTAGGTTGAGCGTCCGACTTCAGCTCAGGTCATGATCTCACAGTTTGTGAGTTCAAGCCCCGCGTCGGGCTCTGTGCTGACAGCTCGGAGCCTGGACCCTCCTTCGGATTCTTTGTCTCCCTCTCTCTCTGTCCCTCCCCTGCTCATGCTCTGTCTCTCTCTGTCTCAAAAATAAATAAAAATATTTTTTAAAAAATTAAAATAAATAAATAAATAAATAAGTAAATAAATTTGAGATGGTACATGTATCTAAGCCAATGTTTCTCAACCTTTTTTCATTATTACCTCATCACCTTAGAAGGCTTTTAAAACATATTTCTTCCCTAATTACTCCCCACAGTGGCCAAAATGAAAAAGAATAGACTATTTTAGGGGTGCCTGGGGGGCTCAGTTGGTTAAGCATCAGACTTTGGCTCAGCTCATGATCTCATGGTTCATGGGTTCAAGCCCTGCATCGGGCTCTGTGCTGACAGCTCGGAGCCTGGACCCTCCTTCGGATTCTTTGTCTCCCTCTCTCTCTGTCCCTCCCCTGCTCATGCTCTGTCTCTCTCTGTCTCAAAAATAAATAAAAATATTTTTTAAAAAATTAAAATAAATAAATAAATAAATAAATAAGTAAATAAATTTGAGATGGTACATGTATCTAAGCCAATGTTTCTCAACCTTTTTTCATTATTACCTCATCACCTTAGAAGGCTTTTAAAACATATTTCTTCCCTAATTACTCCCCACAGCGGCCAAAATGAAAAAGAATAGACTATTTTAGGGGTGCCTGGGGGGCTCAGTTGGTTAAGCATCAGACTTTGGCTCAGCTCATGATCTCATGGTTCATGGGTTCAAGCCCTGCATCGGGCTCTGTGCTGACAGCTCAGTGCCTGGAGCCTCTTCAGATTCTGTGTCTCCCTCTCTCTCTGCCCCTCCCTCACTCACACTCTGTCTCTAAAAAATGAATAAATGTTTAAAAAAAAATTTTTTTTAAAGACTATTTTAGTTTAGATTCTCACAGAACTGAGCCCTGGAACAGGATTTAAAACACCAGTTGGGGAGTGGGAAAAGGAGAGGAGGAAGGCAAAGCAGGGCAACAGATAAAGGATCTATTTTCAAGCAAGTTGTCACTCTTGCCAACTGGGGCTTAACCCTACTGGGGAACTCCAAGGGCAAGTGTAGAAGAAGGAAAGGGGCCTCGAAGCATGATAATATTGGGTGTCTTCTTATAGGAAATGCAGGTATGGAGCCAGATTTAATTGTTGTTTGGAAAAAAATTAGTGGGATGATTTTTGCATCTCAATGTTGTGGAGCAAATGTATGTTTTTTTAAAAAAATTATCATCCAGGTGTGCCCGGGTGGCTCAGCCGGTTGGGCGTCTGGCTTCGGCTCGGGTCATGATCTCACAGTTCGTGGGTTTGAGCCCCACGTCGGGCTCTGTGCTGACAGCTCAGAGCCTGGAGCCTGCTTTGGATCCCATGTCTCCTCCTCTCTCTCTGCTTCTCCCCCACTCACGCTCTGTCTCTCTCAAAAATAAATAAACATTAAAAAAATTAAAAAAAATTATCATCCATTTAATCTTACAACTCTATGTATTGTTCATCCCCTTTGACAGAAAAAGAAACTGAGGTACAGAAAAGTTAATATTCATTTAGCAAGTTAGTTCAGAAGCAGGAGCCAGGGATGGAGACCCTTCTGGTATTATGAGGAGTAATCTGGGTGTAAGAGATTTAAATACAATTCAGTGGCCTCTATACAAAAGAGAATATATTGACTTGTGTCACTGAAAAGTCTGGATAAGGACTGGCTTTATACAGCAGGGTTGTTAAGCTTGTCAGGATCTTCAGTTTATCAACCTTTCCACCGACACCTTTGATCATCAGCAACTTCTTGTCTTAATTTTCTCCGTCTGTGGTAGATTTCAAGGTTTATCACTTACCGGACATCACCTCCATCATGACCCTTTCATCATTCCCACCTGGCAAAATCCCAACTCCGATTCTTCCAGATCCGCCCTCTAAGAAGTGGTTCAGCTCTATTTGATAAAAGCACACCCACCAGGACACTGGTGCTACCATAAGCTCATGGTCACAACTAGTAACCTGTGCCAACACCACGTGAAAGTCATTCACCCACTACCTCATTTACTACATTGATGTTAACTACCTTCAAGGTGCTAGGCACTGTTTTTAGCCCCTGTGAACCCAGCACAAAGCTTCCTGCCTCTGGAGCTCACATCATCCTCTCCTTAGTCACTTCCTCCTCCATCCTACTCAAGACCATTTCAAATATTCACTTTCCTCAAATTTTTGTTCCCCGAGTAGATGGGCTGGAGCACCCACTTCACAGAAGAATCATAAACCATCAGATGGGAGCTTTTCATCAACAAACCATCAATGAGACTCACATGCCAGCCCTTTCCTCTTTACTTCCTTATATTGTGAAAGTGGTGGCCCTCTGGGAGTCCTTTCTTGTCCCTTCCTTTCTCCATCACACTGTTGTAACTTTCAGCTTTGTTCTCTGTCTTGCCCACTCACTGCCTGCCCCCTGCACCTGGTGCTCCACACGTGCCGTGCCTGGCCCTCAATGACTGGGAGAGTTTGTAAACCACAGGAGGGATCTCTGGAAGGAGGGCCTCCCCCAGCACGTCCTGGGGCGGGGCCAATGCCAGGATCCCTGCCTTATAGGCGCCCTCCTCTAGCTTCATGGTGGAGGTTTTCACAGACTTCCCTTGAGCGTACTGATCAGCACCACTGTCACTTCCACGACACAAGAATTGGGCACGTAACCTCCCAGATCAGAGTCAGGCAGGCTTTCTGGATGCCTGAGGGTCCTATCAGCCTTCACCATCTGGAGGTGTTTGTTGTCACTGGAGCCCTTGGGGGCTCTTGCTCTTCCAGGCCTCAGCAGATGCTCCAAAGCCTGCCCAGGGGCGGGAGCCCTTGGGTGTGGACCCCCAACGCTGGAATCCCAGGGACATAGGGAAATAAGGTAATAATAATATTGACTACTGTTTGTAGAACCCTCCTGGGCTTGGGTGAGCTGGGAACCTAAGGCCAAGATTTCATCTGTCGGTTAATACAAATGTGGTGAGACAGAGAACAAACCGGAGAGGTGCTTTAGACAGTACCAGAGTGGAGGGCTTGGCCTGTGGCCTTGCTGCTGTTGCCACATGGTGTTGGGGAACAGCCTCCTCCCACCCTGAGGGAAGTCAGGACTGGTCAGAAGGAAGCTGGGACCTCAGCCTTTGCCCCAGCCCCCCTTTGAGGGGTTCTATCCCGAACTTTCTTTGCAGGATGCATAACCAGAATGTGGAGGATCCATGTCAGGGCACAGTCCTGCTGGGGCTTGCTTCCAGGAAAGCTGATCTTCCATGAATCTCCCTGGTGCCCAGTGAGGCCCCAGGTTTAAGACCAGAGACAAGGCTATGAACCCTGCAGACTTCAGGACTATGTCTCCTGTGGCTGTGGTGACATTGGCAGCAGACAGGACTGGGGGTTGGGGGACCAACCGTGTACAAAGGCAGGAAATCAGAGGCCAGCACCCTCATTCTTCATTGGATGCATTCTGTACTTACAGAGGGCCTACCGTGCATCAGACATGGTATTGGGTAGGATGTGTTGCTGTGTTTGTCTCTCCTGGGGGTAGATGGAAATGACGTGGTTTTTTTTTTGTTTTTAGAAGCTTTTATTGAGATAGAACTCATACCGTGTGATCCACCCTTTTAAAGTATGCAGTTCAATGGATTTTAGTATAGAGTTCCACATCATCATCACTCCAGAAACACCATGACCATTACTTATCTTCCCTAATCCTCCTTCCCTCTCTCCACCTCAGACCTAGGCAACCTCTAATCTACTTTCTGTCTCTATTGGGCCACCTAGGTGGCTCAGTCGGTTGAGTGTCTTTGTTTGGCTCAGGTCATCATCTCGGTTCGTTGAGTTCGAGCCCCGCGTCGGGCTCTGTGCTGACGGCTCAGAGCCTGGAGCCTGCTTCAGATTCTGTGTCTCACTCTTTCTCTGCCCCTATCCTGCTCATGCTCTCTCTCTCCCTCTCTCTCTCAAAAATAAACATTGAAAAAAAATTAAAAATAAATACTTTCTGTCTCTATAGACATGCCTATTCTGGGCATTTCCTATACGTGGAATCTGACAACTTGTCTTTTATGTATGGTTTCCTTCATGTAGCATGATGTTTTCAAGGTTCACCCAACTTGTAGCACATGTCAGTACTTCATTCCCTTTTATTGCTGAATAATATTACATTGTTTGGATATCCCATATTTAAAATAATCATTCATCAGTTGATCAACACTTGGACTGTTTCTACTTTTTGGCTATTAGGATTTTGCTATGAACATTCACATACAAGTCTTTGTGTGGATATATGTTTTCATTTCTTCTGGGTATATACCTAAGAATTGCTGGGTCATATGGTGGCTCTCTGTTTAACCTTTTGAGAAATGACCAAACTGTTTTCCAAGGTGGCTGCACCATTTTGCATTCCCACCAGCAACCTATGAGGGTTCCAGTTACTTCTGTTCTTATCAACACTTGTTAGTCTATCTTTATGATAGCCATCCAACTGCGCGGGGTGTTTTCTCCTTGTGGAAAAATGTGTTTTTAAGAGTTGTTTTCCCATTATAAGAATATTATGGGGAGAACTTTGAATAATTTGAAAAAATGACTTTTTTTGGAAAAATTACTTCTAATATATTTGTGTCTTTCCAGACTTTACTATACATCTTGTTACATTATTTATATAATACATAGTTGTTGAAGTATGATTAAATGTTACTTTTTTTTTTTACCTTTAAACACATTTATGTGATCTCTTCCTACACATTACTTAAAAGAACTGATATTCTCGGAGGTGAATATACCATATTAACCATTCTAGTTTTCTTTGACATTTAGGTAGTTTTTAATATTTTGATATTATGAGAATTGCTTTACATTTTTTTTTACCTAATTGTGTCTGCTTAAAAACTGTCTTATTCTAAAAAGAATCCAGCTTTTCCTGTGTTTCAGGAAAACCCAAGGTACAACCCATAGATGCTGCTTTCTTTTTCTTCCGAGAGTCTCCTTAGGTGAGTCATCCACTCAAGCCGTTGGCTGTCAGTGTTGACTTCTCTGAGCTTCAAGCTTCAGTTGCTTGCTAAACATTCCCACCCTTGGTTTCCCACAAGTACCCCAAGCCTAAAACCTTCACAGCTGAACCCATAATCTTTCTCTACCAACTTGTTCTCCTTTCTTATTTCCAGTATCAGTAAGGAGCGCCCAGTCATCTAAGGAGGAAGCCGGGGAGCCATTTCCCCCTTCATCTTCCACATAACTAGTCATTCACAAGTTTTACAGAGTTTTTGGCTGTTATTTCTTCAGTCTGTGTCTCCTCTCAATTCTTACTACTACTCTGGGTTTTTCAGCATTCATCGTCTCTCACCTAAGCTGTTGTTCCTCTTAAATTCTTTCCCTCACTATTGCTAGACAGCCTACCTAAAACAAAATGATCATGAAATGCCCTTGCTTAAAATCCTTCAGCTGACCCTGGATTGCCTACTAAAGTCTTTACTTTTTTGTTTGTTTTTATTTAAATTCCCATTAGTTGAGAGTTTTATATTAGTTCCAGGTGTACAATATAGTGATTCAACATTTCATACAACACCTGGTGCTCATCTCGACAAGTGCACTCCTTAATCCCCATCACCTATTTAACCCATCCACCACCCACCTCCCTTCTGGTAACCGTCAGTTTGTTCTCTACAGTAAGAGTCTGTTTCTTGGTTTGCCCCTTTCTCTTTTTTCCCCTTTCACTCATTTGCTTTGTTTCTTAAATTACACGTATGAGTGAAATCATACGGTATTTGTCTTTCTCGGACTTATTTCACTTAGCATAATACTCTCTAGCTCCATCCATGTCATGGCAAAGGGCAAGATTGCATTCTTTTTTATGGCCGAGTAATAGGCTATTGTGGCGAGATATCTCTATATCTATATATATCTATAGCACATCTTTATTCGTTCATCAATCAGTGGGCACTTGGGCTATTTCCATAATTTGGCTATTGTAGATAATGCTGCTATAAACATCAGGGTGCATGTATCCTTTTGAATTGGTATTTTTGTATTCTTTGAGTAAATACCTAGTAGTGCAATTGCTGGATTGTATGCTAGTTATATTTTTAACATTTTGAGGATCTCCATACTGTTTTCTAGAGTGACTGCACCAGTTTGCATTCCCACTAATAATGCCAGGGGCTTCTCCTTTCTCCACATCCTCACCAACACCTGTTATTGCCTGAGTTGTTAATTGTAGACATTGTGACAGGTGTGAGGTGACATCTCCTTGTAGTTTTGATTTGCATTTTCCTGATAAGTGATGTTGAGCATCTTTTCATGTGTCTGTTGGCCCTCTGTAGGTGGTCTTTGGAAAAATGTCTACTCATGACTTCTTCCTATTTTTAATTGTATTATTCATTTTTTTGGATGTTGAGTTGTGTCAGTTCTTTACATATTTTGGATACTAATCCTTTATCACATATGTAATTTGCAAATATCTTTTCCCATTCCGTAGGTTGCATTTTAGTTTTGTTGATTGTTTCCTTTGCTGTGCAGAAGGTTTTTATTTTGGTGTAGCCCAATAGTTTATTTTTGCTTTTGTTTCCCTTGCCTCAGGAAATATATCTAGAAAGAAGTTGCTATGGCCTGTGTCAAAGAATGTACTTTTTTTTAAATTGAAGTATAACTGACATACAATGTTACCTTAGTTTTGGGTGTACAACATATGATTGAACAAATCTATCCCTTGTGCTATTCTCCAAAATGTAGCTACCATCTGTCCTCATACAACAATATTACAATACCATCGACTATATTCCCTATGTTGTACCTTTTATCCCCATGACTTATTCATTCCATAACTGGAAGCCTGTCCCTCCCACTCCCCTTCAGTCATTTTGCCCATCCCCCCACTCCCCTCCCATCTGGTAACCATCAATTCGTCCTCTGTATTTATGGGTCTGTTTCTAAGATTTGTTTTTAAGATTCCACGTATAAGTGAAATCATACGGTATTTGTCTATTTGTGTCTGACTTATTTCACTTAGCATAATACTCTCTGGGTTCATCCACTCTGGGTTCATCCATGTTGTTATAAATGACAAGATTTCTTCCTTTTTTATGCATATGTATATTATTAGCATTATTTACCATGGCCCAAATATGGAAGCAATCTAAATGTCCATCAACAGATGAATGCATAAAGAAGAGGTGGTACATATGTGTGTGTGTGTATACATACATATATATATGCACACACATACATATGTTTATATGTTGCTATGGCTGGTGTCAAAGAAATTACTGCCTGTGTTCTCTTCTAGGAGTTTTATGGTTTCAGGTCTCACATTTAGGTCTTTAGTCCATTTTGAGTTTATTTTTGTGTATGGTGTAATAAAGTGGCCTAGTTTCATTCTTTTGCATGTTGCTGTCCAGTTTTGAACACCATTTGTTGAGGAGACTCTTTTCTCCAGTGTATATTCTTGCTTCTTTGTCCTAGTTTAATTGACCCTTTAAGTGTTGGCTCATTTCTCTATTCTGTTCCACTGATCTGTGTTCTATTTTTGTGCCAGTGCCATACTGTTTTGATTACTACAGCTGTGTAGTGTATCTCAAAATCTGAGATTGTGGTAACTCCAGCTTTGTTGCTGTTTCTCAAGATTCTCTTGCTATTCAAGGTCTTTTGGGTTCTATACACATTTTAGGATTCTTTGTTCTAGTTCTGTAAAAAATGCTGTTGGTATCTTAAGGGGGATTGCATTGAATCTATTATTGCTTTGGGCAGTATGGACATTTTAACAAGATTAATTTTTTCAATTAGTGAGCATAGAATATCTTTCCATTTATTTATATCATCAGTTTTTTTTAATCAATGTTTTATAGTTTTCAGAGTACATGTCTTCCGTCTCCTTGAAGTTTTTTACTATTATTTTGGTGCAATTGTAAATGGAATTGTTAATTTTCCTCGTACTTCATTATTGTACAGAAGCACAACCAATTTCTATGTATTTCTTTTTGTATCCTAGTACTTTACTGTTCCTTTATTCAAATAGTTCTTTGGCGGAGTCTAGGATTTTTTATGTATAGTATTTATGTCATCTGCAAATAGTGACAGTTTAATGTCTTCCTTACCTATTTGGATGCCTATGAATAAAAGTGGTAAGAATGAACATCCTTCTCTTGTTCTTGATCTTAGAGGAAAAGCTGTTTTTCACATCTGAGTATGATTTTAGCTGTCGCTTTTCATATATGGACTTCATTTTTTTATTAAAAATTGTTTTAATATTTATTTTTGAGAGAGAGAGATACAGAGTGTGAGTGGATGAAGGGAAGAGAGAGGGAGATACAGAATCCAAAGCAGGCTCCAGGCTCTGAGCTGTCAGTGCAGAGCCCAATGAGGGGCTCAAACTCATGAACTGCGAGATCATGACCTGAGCTGAAGCCAGACACTTAACTGATTGAGCCACCCATGTACCCCTCATATATGGCCTTTATAATATTGAGGTATGTTTCCTCTAAACCCACTTTGTTGAGTTTTTATCATGAACAGAAGTTGGTACAGAAAAAGCATTTGACAGAATTCTATTGAGAAGACATGATTTTTATCCTTTGTTGATGTATATCATATTGATTTGTGAATATTGAACTATCCTTGCATTCCCAGAATAAATTGCACCTAATGGTGATGAATGATCTTTTTAATGTACTGCTGAATGCGGTTTGCTGATATTTTGTTGGGGATTATTGTACCTCTATCAGAGATATTGGCCTGCAGTTTACTTTTTTATACTGTCTTAGTATGGTTTTGATATCTGGAGAATGCTCATAGACTATTTTTGGATACTTTCCTTCTTTCTATTTCCTTTTGGATATATTGAGAATAGGCATTAACTCTTGTTTAAATGTTTGGTAGAATTCACCTGTGAATTCATCTGGTCCTAGACTTTTGTTGGCTGTGAATTTTTGGATTATTGACTCAATTCCATTGCTAGTAATTGGCCTGTTCAGATTTTATATTTCTTCCTGATTTAGTTTACAAGATTGTATGTGTCTAGGAATTTATCCATTTCTTCTAGGTTGTCTAATTTGTTGGTGTATAAAGTCTGTACTTCTTAATATGGTGTATGGGACTATTTTTAAAATGTCTGCTCTTCCCTGCTCTGCATGTTATGGGAGTAATAATGTTTACCGTTTTCCCTAAAGTCTGCATGCTGTTCAATGCTTCCATGTAATTGTTTTTTTTATGATTTTTCTGTCTGGAGTTTTCTCACCACTTTCTTTCCTCCTGGCTTATTATTTACTGTCCTTCAAGTCCAAGAATCCTCTGCTTCAAAAAATCAGCTTGAAGTTCCAAAGCAGGTCAACAGCCCTTCTTCCTGTTCCAGGTAGTGTTGATGTCTTTCACTTCAAACACACTTCTAAACGTACTTCCTGAGCATAAAGTTTCTTACTTTAATACCTATAGTCTTTTGATTTTTTTCTTCTTATAATTTCTATTGACTTCCGTTCATGAGGGTGTGATTCCTCATGTTTCCTAGATTGTGTTAAGAGTCCGTATTTGACTATGGGGTGCCTGTGTGGCTCAGTTGGTTAAGCGTCCTACTTCGGCTCAGGTCACGATCCCATGGTTCATGAGTTTGAGCCCCATGTCAGGCTCTGTGCTGACAACTCAGAGCCTGGAGTCTGCTTTGGATTCTGTGTCCCTCTCTCTCTGCCTCTACCTTGCTCACGCTCTTTCTGTATCTCTCAAAAATACATAAACATTTAAAAAAATTTTTTTAAAGAGCTCCTATTTGACTAAACTTTAGCTTTGGGAATCCTAAATTTAGCTATCTAAATTGAGATGATTCGCCTTGGTTTGTGCTGAGTGCTAGGGATCACTACCAATCAAGAACCATTTCAATTTAATTGATTGGATTGAGGTGGTAGACTGTGGTATAAATTCAAATTCCAGGAAGAGAGTAGAGCTGGTTACAAAACATTAAGACTATTAAATTAAAATTATTAATATTTTTAAACCCAATGCCAATAGGGACAAACTGATATGCTTTTTGGTCACTCTGTTAGCATATAGATTTTTTCCAAGTTTTTCTTCTCAACTAAATATATAGCCAGTTGGGATGCCTGGATTTGTGTGCAGATCTTAGATTCAGCTTACCACTTTGTCAAAGTCAAATCCCATTACTTAGCTAAACAATAAAACTCTAGATTCCCAGGATTATGTTAGAGTTTTTCAAAGTCCTTTCTTCACATGCCATTTTATAACTTTCTAGCTTTCTCTTTCCCTCTTTCTCCCCCTCTTTCTCCCCCTCTTTCTCCCCCTCTTTCTCCCCCTCTTTCTCCCCCTCTTTCTCCCCCTCTTTCTCCCCCTCCCCCTCCCCCCTCCCTCTCTCCCCCTTTCTCTTTCTCCCTCCCGCCCTCGCACGCCCCCCGCTCCCGCCCTCGCACGCCCCCCGCTCCCGCCCTCGCACGCCCCCCGCTCCCGCCCTCGCCCCCCACCTCCCCTCCCTCCCGCCCTCGCCCCCCACCTCCCCTCCCTCCCGCCCTCGCCCCCCACCTCCCCTCCCTCCCGCCCTCGCCCCCACCTCCCCTCCCTCCCGCCCTCGCCCCCCACCTCCCCTCCCTCCCGCCCTCGCCCCCCACCTCCCCTCTCCCTCACACACCCTCACCCTGTCTCTCTCCCTCCTTCGCCCTACCCCCATTTTGGTTAGGCTACTGTTTGCCCCACATCCTATTTACCACTTCAGGCAGCCACAATGTTAACCAACAAAACTAGATTTTTTTTTGCTTGGCATACTTCCAGAGCATTCCAAGCTTCTGTCATTTACCACTTTACTTTCAGTAGCAGAGTGTGTATGTATGCATGTATGTATGTGTATGTTTATGTGCCTGTGATCACTTAGTAATTCCCTTGCTTTCTTTTGAATTTAGCAATGTATTTAAAAGTAAGTTTGGGGCACCTGGGTGGCTCAGTCGGTTGAGCCGCCAACTTCCGCTCAGGCCATGATCTCGCGGTCTGTGAGTTCGAGCCCTGCATCGGGCTCTCAGAGCCTGGAGCCTGTTTCAGATTCTGTGTCTCCCTCTCTCTGACCCTCCTCCGTTCATGCTCTGTCTCTCTCTGTCTCAAAAACAAATAAGCGTTAAAAAAAATTTTTTTTAAGTAAGTTTAGAAATAATGCCAGTGAAAATGCCAAAATAGGGATCTCCAAAAATTCTTCCTTTATAAAATTACCAAGAATACTGGCAAAAATGATCAGAATCACCTTTTTCAGAACTCTAGAAATTAATCAAAGGCTTTTAGCAATCTGGGGAGCATTTATTTAAGAACATAGGCTGTGTTTTGGTAAGAATCATGAACTTTGTGGTATTCTAACTTGCACCATTCCCGTCACACTCGCCTCAGCTCTGTGGCAGCCTTGAAGACCAACATCCTGCAATCATGGAATAAACCAGCCACCTGAGGGCCAATGGAGGGGACAGAATGGGGTTAGAACTCCTTCAAAGGTCTATTCCCAGATAATGTCCTTTATTTGATCTATCTAGTGGGTCCCGGCAAGACCCCACTCACAAGACTGTCTTCATTTTGCTTGACTTGGAGCTCCCCCAGCCTTTGCCCTGGGGACATTGGTTGAAGATAGTCAGTCAAAGACAGCTGTTGAACATCATGGCTGCCTGAGGTACAGATAATAGTTGAGGCAAAAGAAAAAGTTGTGTTATGAGCTATCCATAGGGAGCTTTGAAAAGTTGAAACCTATTCCTGGGACTCTAGAAGACCACCTGCATATCTAAGGCTGTACACGTGTCTAGGATTTTGCAAACTTAAGAAAGACCTGGAAGGACCTAAAGCTCTCATCTCTGACCAAACTTGAGGCTCTGCACATAGAAGGAAATGTAGGTTATGGTGGGGTTGTAATCTGCCTGGCTGTGTGAAAAACATGCTCAAGCATGTACATGAAACTCCTCTGTCTCTACTAAGAGTCTTACTGGTTCCAGGCATCTGAGGGAATCTCTGTCCTTTTATTAGCTGATCATTATGCTAATCAAGCTGACTACACAAAATAGAGTGCAGAGAATTCCACACTCTGCAAAGAATGGAGACTTTCCACACTTTCCAAAGAATCGAAAAATTTCCACACTCTGCAAAGAATAGAGACTTTTACAGAATTTTGAATTAGAAATTCCTAATTAGAATTCAGAAAAGTCACCAAAAAAACCAACAATAAACCCTGGGGAAAGGGAAAAATCTGATTTGCAGTTGTTATATTATTTTAAAAGTCCAATCTTCAATAAAATACTAAGACATGAAAAGAAACAAGGGCTGTGACCTTCAGAAGAGTTTCTTTGTCTCTTTTCCATCCTCCTATGTGAGACAGGAAGGCTAGAAGGGGCTAAGGTTGTCTTCTTGCCCTTTCCTTAGATCAGACAAGGCTCTGGTAGTTTCTCTTTAGGCTGGGTCTTTCTCAGAGAACAGAATGCTCTGGGCATATTTCAAACTGGTCTGGCCTTGAGGTCATCGATGTGACACTGAAGTCAGTGACCATGTTTTACTCATTTTTGTATCTTGCAAACTACTTATAGAAATATTAAATAAATACAACCTTAATCTCATTTCCATGGCTTCTACTGTGACTATTTATTCAGCATCAGAACATGTACCAACACAAACTGTCAAACAGATCTTTCTTAATTATTTTTGTGGTAATTTTTATATTATAATTTTCATATAGAAAATTCTAATGTTTCATCTAGCTTTTTAAAACAATTTTAATGTTTATTTTTGAGAGTAGACAGACAGAGAGCAAGTGGGGGAGGGCAGAGAGAGAGAGAGAGAGAGAGAGACAGAGACAGAGAGAGACACAGAATCTGAAGCAGGCTCCAGGCTCTGAGCTGTCAGCACAGAGAATGATGCGGGGCTCGAACTCACGAACCTTGAGATCATGACCTGAGCAAAAGTCGGCTGTTTAACCAACTGAGCCACCCAGGCTCTCCTCATCTAGAGTTTTAAAACTTTCTACATTTGTTTTTTGTTTTTTGGCATTTGTTTCCACCTTCTCAGATTTACTCTACCAGGAAAATTGGTGTATTTTAAATTCACAAATAATATTTGATTGTTTCTTCTGAATCCCATGAAATGATAGTTTGTGGAAATAATTTTTGTCCTGGGTCCTGTGTCAACCTTGCATATTTTAGTCAAATTTTATATTAGAAAACATTTAGCTCTTTGATCATTCTCTTTCTTGCAAAATAAAAAGTATAAGGTGAGGCAATCTTCTCTGAGATTATTATCCTCGGATCTTTGATCTTGGTACCCCCATCTTTAAGGAGAACAGCATCTGTTTTTAAGACCCTATAGCCTAGAACCAAGTTCACTGTATTCCCCACCGTACTACTACAATCTCAGAACTACCTGGAATCAGTGTGGAACCAAGTTCATTGTATTCCCCACTCTTCTACACTCTCAGGACCACTTGGAATCTGTTGTTTGGGGTTGCCATGGACACGGAGTTCTTATTCCAGTACTAGCTTGTTACCAGCACCAGGTAAAGACCTAAGGGTGGGAGGGTGTCTCTGGACAAAGGCATCCCATCCTCTGCCTTCTATGTTGGCTAATGTTGTCCTTCATCCTCAAAGGCAGAAGAATGTCTTGGAGGGCTGAAGGTGGGGGGAAAGGGGCAGGTGGGGGTCTTTGTGGCCATAGATGGCAAGTTTTGCCTTATGCTCAGCAGTGGGGGATTAATAAATGTTCACTTCTTCCCAGAGACCTTCCAGAAAGAATCTCCTCATCTCCAGGGAACCAGAGGTGGAGGGGATGTGAGATGGTGATGTGTGGGCAGGGATGGGGGTGTAGTAGGCCAATATAGGACCAAAAAGCAGTAACCTTGTTGCTGGCCAGGAATTGGGACAAGATTTGACTTAACGGGCTTGGTCTGGGGAAATTAAAAATTTTTTAAAAGAAAAAGAAGTTAAAGGCAGTATCCAGGAAAGAATACTGATAATAGGATCTTGAGTAATATTTGCTTCCACTTAGGAAAAGTTGTATTCAAGTCCCAAGATCTGAGTCCTTCTGTGCTCCACCTCCCTTCTGCTGTGGCCCCTTGAAAGCAGCCCTACCTGTAGGTAAGCAGATCTGAGGTTTGCAGGGACAGAGGATCCTTAGATACGTGGCTCTGTCTTGGTCCACATTGGTTTTCCTGGCCATCTCTGGAAAAGAACTTTGGGATTCCTACTCCCACTGTCCATGAGGTGATACCTCTTGAAGATACAGCATTTACAGGTGGCTTGCTCTCAAGCCCAAAACTCAAAATAAAAACTTATGCCCCAATTGATTTATTTATGAAAAAAGTATTTTTCAGTTTGTTTTCATTTTTTTGCTCTTTGCCAAGAATTTAGGGCCTTGTGGCACATTTCAGTCTGCCTATTTGGTAACTTGGAAATGTAATTGGCAATGTCTTATTCTCCAGTGACTTCCAGTTCCCTTGCATGCCACGAATCTGCTATGTGAAATGTTGAAGGACATATCTTTGCTTTACCACTCCTTTGATTTATGCTATGGAATGTTTCAAGATGGAAATATCATAAATCACTATGATGATGTAAATTTGGTTTGAAATTCATTTTATTTCACTTGCCGGGTCCTATGTAGCAAGAGAGCAGTCTTTATTTATTTATTTATTAAAAAAAATTTTTTTTTTCAACGTTTATTTATTTTTGGGACAGAGAGAGACAGAGCATGAACGGGGGAGGGGCAGAGAGAGAGGGAGACACAGAATCAGAAACAGGCTCCAGGCTCTGAACCATCAGCTCAAAGCCTGACGCGGGGCTCGAACTCGCGGACCGCAAGATCGTGACCTGGCTGAAGTCGGACGCTTAACCGACTGCGCCACCCAGGCGCCCCAAGAGAGCAGTCTTTAAAGTATTCTGTCTTTGAACTAAACTTAAATTTTATTGAACATTCAAAAAACTTTTTCTTCTATTCCTTGAACTAAAATAAAATACAGAATACATATTTCAGAGGAATGATAAAATTGTACAGTGTTGTAGATCTTATAAGTTGTAGATTCAAGACTTTAGAAAGGCCGATGCATACCTGGTAGGTTCTATGTGTGCCTTTCTTCCTAACAGGGCAAGTATCCTATGTATTTTAAAAATCCTGAATATAAAAGTCATATGTGCTTTTCTTTTTTTTTTTTTCAGATTAATTGTAGATTGTGGTTGTCCACAAGACAATACCATGCAGAGATTAAAGAGGAACCCTTTATATCTCTGGTTCATGCATCAAAGAAATAATAAGTAAGTAATAAGATGCAAATTTTACCAAATTTTAAGCACAATTCAAGGTTAATTGAATAGGGAATATATATGTATACCTTCTTTCATAATGAGCGTAAACTATACATAAATGAAATTCGGCAAACTCACAACTTAAAGACACTGTTTTATGCTTACAATTTCCTATACTACTACTGCTTAGACAGTATGCCATTAACAATATGCATATGCCAGTTACAGTCACTTTAAGCTTTCCCTCTAGGACAGCTGGATGCCCTTATGGGGGATGCTCTGTCCATGGCTGGTGGGGGATGACCATTTTGAGATGGTCATTGCAAGGGCTTCCATTGTCCCATTTCAATCAATACCTGAAACACTGTAAATTACCACAGGGAAGGTCACAAATTTTTATTAGCAATGAGTGGCTTATAAATCAGTATGGTGGATATTAGAAACATGACTATTCAAGATCTGTGAATTGGTTAAAATAAATAATAATTGTAACTATCTTGAAGGTTGAGGACCAATTGAAATATTTGTGAAGCATGAGGACAATATCTGGCACTTAGTAAATACCATTTAAATGTTTGTTAGATGAAACATCACTTTTGATATTTTCTTTAATTTGGGGAAATTTATTTAAAAAAAATATATATATATATTTTGTTATCTAGAGTCCAGGTGTTAGAGATCTGTTTTTATCCTTTATATCAACTGGTTTTTCTTTTGTGATCTCTTCTGTTTTCTGGGGATTTCTCAACCTCCTCTTCCAACTCTGGATTAACTTGCTTTTGACATGTATCCAAATTACTGTTTATGCCATGAAGTGATTCTTTATTTCAACAATCTGACTTTTACATTTAAGATATCCTCTTGGGTTTTTCAATACGATTTCTTATTCTTATTTCATGTTACTAACATCTTCCCTTGTATCTTTAAGTGTATTTCTCATGTTTACTTAAAAATCTTGTTCATGAGAAAGAATGAAATATGGCCTTTTGTAGCAATGTGGATGGAACTGGAGAGTGTTATGCTAAGTGAAATAAGTCACACAGAGAAAGACAGATATACCATATGTTTTCACTCTTATGTGGATCCTGAGAAACTTAACAGAAGACGAGGGGGGAGGGGAAGGAAAAAAAGTTAGGGAGGGAAAACCATAAAAGACTTAAAAACTGAGAACAATCTGAGGGTTGATGGGGGGTGGGAGGGAGGGGAGGGTGGGTGATGGGTATTGAGGAGGGCACTTGATGGGATGAGCACTGGGTGTTGTATGGAAACCAACTTGACAATAAATTTCATGTTAAAAAAAAACCTTGTTCAGTATATTCCAATAGTTCTGTTTCAGATGGTATATGTTGTTCAGTTTGTTGTGTCTCTTTTTCAGTAGTACTCATCAGGTATCCAACTATTTTGATTTGTGAGCTCATATTCCTTGTGGCCATTGAGCCCTCTGACTGGTAAATTGTATTAGGGAAGGACTGAAGATTTTCTTGGGAAAATCTCAATCTGTGGCTGTTGTCTCAGCAAAATTATTAATAACATATCCTTTTCACTTTCAAAAGTATCCTGGGTTGGGTGACATTTTATATAGTAACTGTTGTTGAAAGCTGGGACCTAAGGTATGTTTTTCTCAGTAAATTTAACATGAAGGGAGGTGATAGCCTGGGGACAGAGACTCTGCATAATGGTGAAACACTGTGATCCAGGTAATTTCTCTTGTCAAGATATGCTACCTTTAAGGTCTTGGACAAAAGCAGCATTGGAGGAGGCAGACTTCTAGGTTGTTCACCTGGGACTTTTGGAGGTAAAAGGGTGGAAGAGTGAAGGCCCAAGGATTGCTCTTTAGCCCTTCCCTGTTTTCATCAGCTAACCTAATGCCAATGAAAATTTTTTTTATCTTAAGAGTGAGAGAAACCGTGTGAGTGGGGGAGAGGGATGGGGGGAGGGAGAGAGAGAGACAGAGAGAAAATCTTAAGCAGTTTCCATGCTCAGTGCAGAGCCCAACAAAGGGCTTGATCCCACAAACCTGGGATCATGACCTGAACAAAATCAAGAATTAGATGCTCAACTGACTGAACTACCCAGGTGCCATAATGCTACCCAAATTTTATCCTAACTACATCTGGGTAGTGGCTTCTGGTTTCTACTGAGAATGGCAGTTATTGTCTCCAAGCAACTCAGAGGAAAAGCAAGAAAAGATCTTAAGAATTTCCCTCCCGCTAAGCCCCTCAAGACTGCCTGTATCAGACTTCTTCCTCAGTCTGTCCACCACAGGAGACAGCTCTCAGTCTTCTGGCTTCTCCCAGGGTTTCTGTTATTGTTAGTTTTTTAAATCCATACTTCAGTTTGACTTCTATAGTTTTGGGAGGAAGACTCTCCTATGGATAGGAATCCAAGATTTCCTAGGAAATCATGGAAATTTAGTACTTTGAGAATCTTGAAGTGTTTTTGAAATTTATGATTTTTTTCCATGTTGTTTGTCACATTGGTATTTTTGGTATAACATTTGGTGAAGAGGGAAGGCTGCCTAAAAACCAGTAATGTTTGTGATATGATGAACATACAGCATGATTTTATGACCTGGACAAATGTAAAGTGCATTTTCAATGTGTCTTATTTTACAGATGAGAAATTTAAATTGTAGAGAAATTAAGTTATCCAAGCCAGTGGTTTGGTGGTGAGGAGTCTTGACTTTGGATAATTTAACCAGATACCTTTTCGTAAAATGAATTGAGAGAAAAAGAAACCATTCTGAATACCTGTTTGTTTGTTTGTTTGTTTGTTTGTTTTGAGTGAGAGAGAGAGAGAGAGAGAGCATAGGGAAAGGGGGAGAGAGAGAGAGAGGGAGAGAGAGAGAATCCCAAGCAGGCCCTGCACTGTCAGCACAGATCCCAATGCAGGCTCAATCTCATGGACCATGAGATTATGACCTGAGTTGAAATCAGGAGTCACTTAACCAACTAAGCCACCCAGGTGCCCCATTATTTAGGCAATTCTTGACCTACCTACTAGTTTGTTCTCTACCAAATGGTGATCAGGGACTAGTCCTTGAAACTGGAATATTTATTGTTGTGGCATTTTCTTTATCTCTGTATACTTTCATTAGTTATTATCTGGATCTCCCTCCCCATCCTTTTGCTCAGATCATTCCTATTTCCCAAACTGATTCCAGAATATGTGAATGGTTGACAAAATGGAGAAGGAGGTTTAATCACAAAAATTATACCTCCCCTAATTCTTCCCTTCTCTTTCCAGTGGGCAGACACACACACAGCCAAGAGGCTCTCTTAGAGGCCTCATTGCTGTACCCTGACAATGTTTCTGTCATTTTGTCATGTTTCCTCATGATTTTACTTTTCATGTCATAAAATTCTGTCAGGAAGAAGAAACTGATTGCTTTCCAGAATGTCTGAATTTATTTTTTGTATGTTTTTACCCTTTAGCAGAATTATGGATTCCACTGACAACAGTGATGACCATGGGTGAGTTGACTTGACTGATCTGAGTGCTGAAAGGTATTAGAGAGCATTGGTGGCAATAAGAGGTTTCCATAAGAGACTGTAAGCTTCTGTAAATAACTGTCTTTCTTTTGGGGTCTAAGTCGGGGGGATAAAAGGAAGAACATGTCAGAAGAGGGAGACTTCCTACTCATAATTTATGACCCTTAGTAACCAGAAGCCAGAGTTTCTTAGGATACTCTCATAATATATGTGTGTGAGACTCTGCTAGAGTAGAGCAGGTAAAGAGAGGATCCTATTATTTGAGCGAGAGGTGGCAGTGGACAGGTAACTGTGGAGCTCTCAGAAAAGGATGGAGCTCATAGACCTTGGTCTGTCCCCTTTCCCTCCAGAGGTTTACAGTCATCTGAAGCTGGTGTTTCAGATATAAACCCATCATTATATTTGAGGAAGCCCCTGACTCAAGCTTGCAGTTATTTGAACCAAACTCAGGAACAGAAGAGACTTACATGACACACAAAGAGTAAGGATACAGTGAAGAAACTTGATAATCAGGAAATAAGCTGAAAGGCTGTATACCTACAAAATGAAGCTATATTTTGAAGTAAATTCCACCTCAGTGCAGTTTCAGGAGAATTGAATTTAGCAGTAAAGAATTGTACTTGCCTTGATTTGTTAGGTTTTTTTGATTTGTTAAGCCAGAGATTTTCATTACTACTATTTAAAAAAAAAAAACCATTTCTAAGGAAAATGGAAATGCCAGTTTCCAAATAACTAATTTACAAATAGTTACAGGGAGTCTTCAATTTGTGAGCTGGTTGAATTCTAAAAAACAAACAACAACAACAACAACAAAGCTAAGTTAAAACAGAAGTTTGGCTATGAAGCCACTGGGGTCTGATCATACACATTTTTAATTCTTTAGAGATGATCTAGATGAATTCATATCAGGAATCTCTAATGAAGCCACCAATGAAAGGTAAGGTATAATATATTGGGGGATGGTGAGAAATTCAGTCTCAGGGGTATCCATGGCAACATAGAATTTTCTGGACAGTGATCTAAAATAAAATTCGTTCTAAAAAGTTAGGGCTTTCTGTGAGTTAGGTCATGTTGACTATAAATTTTAGATTCAAGGGGTTTTTGTTGTTCAGATAAATTGATCACCTCACTGCTGCATGTAGGAAATCTCTAATGATATTTTTTCATTTGTTGGTGTTTAAAGTAAGCTAGACCAACTTTCTAGGCACAATGATGGTGATGAAGACATTGATTTACATCAATTTCAGATGAATTAGGAAAATCAGATTGAAGTCTTGGGGGAGGGGAGCTATTGATGAATCTCTTATTTGGGGGGAGATATGGCTTGTTCTGAGCTAGGAAGAAAATGGAGAACTATGGAAAGGTATCAAAATGTGTGGGAGGGAAAGGCATACAATAATTCATATAGAAAAGTACCATGTTTAAAATTTTTTTTTCTATTTACCACACTTAAATGTTCTAGGTTGAAAATGTGAATATATCTTTTGAAATTTTATCAGTCTTTAAAATAGAGAAATGAGGGCCACTGGTTAATCTTCAGTTATATTCCTGTCTCATTTTTGCTGGATGTATTATGATTCCCCATTTTGTGGATTTTTGTCTATGAGTAATGAGACTAATAGATGTGAACATGTTTTGCAGATTAAATTTTTGCTCATTGGAATTAGTTTTGACTTGTTTCTAAGTAATCTGACCGAGAATACTTGCTATTGCTGTGATCTGAAGGCATTTTTACTGTGTACTCGAGCCAAGGAAAGAAGACATATTTGAAACCACATATGTCTGAACTGCACAAAGAGTCATGGGATTTTTCTGGCCATGTTATTCAACCATTTAATATTGTGTCAATGTTGAAGAATGAGGAGTGCTGAAGAGGAAATTAACTGGTCACTGTTGGAATTGTTTTACTGTCTCGACAAAGATTACATGGAACATAAAGGGCCAACTAATGACTACAAATACTTGAGATTATCCATAATTTTCCCTTTAAATTCTTTTAATTCCAGTATAAACATACAGCGTTACTAGTTTCAGGTATACAATATAGTGATTCAATAATTCTATCATTACTTAATGCCCATCCCGATTAGTGTACTCTTTAATCCCTTTCACCTATTTCACCTGACCCCCTCTTCCTGCCACAGGTAACCATCATTTTATTCTCTATTTAAGGGTTTCTTTTTTGGTTTGTCTCTTTTTTACTTTGTTCACTTGTTTTGCATCTTAAATCCCCTACATGAATGAAATCCTAGGGTATTTATCTTTCTCTGACTATTTCACTTTGCATTATACCCTCTAGATCAACCCATATTGTTACAAATGACAAGGTTTCATCCTTTTACATGGCTGAATAATATTCCAGTGGTGGGAGGAGAAGGAAAGGGGGAGAGAGAAAAGCAGGGCTTGAGCTCTCAAACCCTGAGATCACGACCTGAGTTGAAGTCTGATGCAGTTTTCTGCCCCATTTTTAATTTGATTATTTGTTTGGGCATGTTGAATTGTATACATTATTTACACATTTTGGATATTAACCCCCTATCGGATATATCCTAGATTGCCTTTTTGGTTTGTTGATGGTTTTTTTTGCTGTACAAAAGCTTTTTTATTTTATTTTATTTTTTTATTGTAGTGTAATTCCAGTAGTTTATTTTTTTCTTTTGTTTCTCTTGCCTGAGGACACATATTTCGAAAAATGTTGCTATGGCCAATGTCACAGAAATTAGTGTCTGTGTTCTCCTCTAGAACTTTGATGCTTTGATCCCTTGTGAATTTATTTTTGTGAATGGTATAAGAAAGTGGTCCAGTTTCATTCTTTTGCATGTAGCTGTCCAGTTTTCCCATCACCATTTGTTGAAGAGACTGTCTTTTCCCCATTGTATATTCTTTCCCCTTTGTCAAAGATTAATTGACTATATAATTGTGGGTTTATTTTTGGCCTCTCTGTTCTGTTGATCTGTGTGTCCATTTTTGTCTGTTGATCTGTGTGTTTATATAGCTTTGCAATATAACCTGAAATCTGGAGTTGTGATATCTCAAGTTTTGTTTTTCAGGATTGCTTTGACTATTAGGGGTTATTTGTAGTTCCATACAAATTTTAGGTTTGTTTGTTCTAGTTCTGTGAAAAATGTTATTGATATTTTAATAAAGATTGCATTAAATCTGTAAATTGCTTTGCATAATATAGACATTTTTAAAAGTTTATTTATTAAAAAATATATACACATTTTTAACAATATGTTTTTCCTCCAAACCATGAGCGTAGAATATCTTTCATTTGTTTGTGTCCTTTTCAATTTGTTTTATCAGTGTTTTATAGTTTTCAGAGTACAGACCTGTCATCTCTTAAGTTTATTCCTAGGTATCTTATGATTTTTGGTGCAATTGTAAATGGGACTATTCTCTTAATTTCTTTCTGCTGCTTCATTAATAGTATATAGATATGAAACAGATTTCTATATATTGATTTGTATCCTGTGACTTTACTGAATTTATAAGTTCTAGTATTTTCTTGTTGGAATCTTCAGGGTTTTCTCTATATAGTATCATGTCATCTGCAAATAGAGTTTTACCTCTTCCTTACCAATTTGGATGCCGTTTATTTCTTTTTGTTGTCTGATGGCTGTGGGTAGGACTTGCAACACTGTGTTGAATAAAAGTGGTGAGCGTGGACATCCTTGTCTTATTCTTAACCTCAGGGGAAAAAGTCTGTTTTTTACCATTGAGTATGATGTTTGCTGTGGGTTTTCATATATGGCCTTTATGATGTTGAGGTATGTTGCCTCTAAACCTACTCTGTTGAGGGTTTTTAATCATGAACAGATGCTGTACTTTGCCAAATGCGTTTTCTGCACTATGGAAATGATCATATTGTTGTTATCCTTTCTTTTACTAATGTGATGTTTCACATTGATCGGTTTGCAAATATTGAACCGCCCTTTCATTGTGGGAATAAATCCCACTTGATTGTTGAATGATTTTTTCATGTATTGTTGGATTTGATTTGCTAGTATTTTGTTAAGGATTTTTGCATCTATGTTCATCAGAGATATTGACCTGTGGTTCTCATTTTTTTGTGGTGTCTTTATCTGATTTTTGGTATCAGGGTAATACTGGCCTCATAGAATGAATTTGGAAGTTTTTCTTTATTTTCAGTTTTTTGGAATAGTTTGAGAAGAAGGGGTATTTAGTCTGCTTTAACTGGTAGAATTTTCCTGTGAAACTCTCTGGTCCTGGATTTTGGTTTGTTGGGAGTTTTTTGATTGCTGATTCAATTTCATTGTTGGTAATCAGTCTGTTCAAGTTTTCTATTTTTTCCTGCTTCGGTTTTGGTAGGTTATATGTTTCTAGAAATTTATCCATCTTTTGGGGGTTATCCAGTTTGTCAGCATATAATTTTTCATAATAATCTCTTACAATTATTTGTGTTTCTATGGTGGTTATTTCTCCTCTTTCATTTGTGATTTTGTTTATTTGCGCTTCCTCTTTTTTTTTCTTTTGATTAGTCTGGCTAGAGGTTTATCAGTTTTGTTGATCTTTTCAAAGAACCAGCTCCTGGTTTCATTGATCTGTTCAATTTTTAGTTTCTATATCATTTATTTCCTCTTTTATCTTTATTATTTTCTTCTGGTTTGGAGTTTTATTTGCTCCTTTTTCTCCTAGCTCCTTTAGGTGTAATGTTAAGTTGTTTGAGATTTTTCTTGCTTCTTGAGGTAGAACCATATTGCTATAAATATCCCTCTTACAATTGCTTTTGTTGCATCCGGAAATTTTGACTCATTGTATTTTCACTTCCATTGGTCTTCATGTATTTTTTTAATTTGATTTCCTCTTTGACTTCTTGGCTGACCCATTCATTATTTAGTGGCATGTTATTTAACCTCCATGAATTTGTGCTCTTCCTAATTTTTTTCTTGTGGTTGACTTCTAGTTTCATAGTGTTGTGGTCAGAAAAGATGCATACTATGACTTCGGTATTTTCTAATTTGTTGACTAGTTTTGTGGCCTAATATGTGGTTTATCCTGGATAATGTTTCATGTGCATCTGAAAAGAATATGTATTCTGCTGTTTTAGGATGGGATATTCTGAATATATCTGTTAAATCCATCTGGTACAGTATGTTGTTCAAAGCCACTGTTTCCTCATTAATTTTTTTGATTTGATGATTTGTCCATTGATATAAGTGGTTGTTAAAGTCCCTTACTATTGTTGTATTAGTATCAATTGGTTCCTTTATGTTCGCTATTAACTATTTTATATATTTGGATGCTTTCATGTTTGGTACATAAATATTTACAATTGTTATATTTTCTCTTTAGACTGTTCTTGTTATGATTATGTAGTGTCCTTCTTTGTCTCTTGTTACAGTCTGTGTTTTAAAGTCTATTTCTTCCAAGACTGTCTCTTCAACAAATGGTGTTGGGAAGATTGGACAGCATCATGCAAAAGAATGAAAATGGACCACTTTCTTACACCATTCACAAAAAATAAATTCAAAATGGATTAAGGACCTAGATGTGAGACCTGAAACCTATAAAAGTCCTAGAAGAGAATACAGGTAGTAACTTAATTAACATTAGCCATAGCAACATTTTTCTAGATATGTCTCCTGAGGCAAGGGAAATCAAAACAAAAATTCACTGTGGGAATACATCAAAATAGAAAGCTTCTGCACAGCAAAGGAAACAGTCAACAAAACTAAAAGGCAGCCTATGGAATGGGAGAAGATATTTGCAAATGATATATGTGATAAAGGGTTAGTCTCCAAAATATATAAATAACTGCTACAACTCAACACCCAAAAAACAATCCAATTGAAAAATGGGCAGGAGTGCCTGAGTGGCTCAGTATGTTAAGCATCCAACTCTTGATTTCAGCTCAGGTCATGATCTCCTGGTTTGTGAGATTGAGCTCTGTGTTGGGCTCTGTGCTGATGGTGGAGTCTGCTTGGGATTCTCTCTGCCTCTCCCCTGCTTGCTCTTGCCCTTTGTCCCTCTCTCAAAATAAATAAACATTTAAAAAACAAAAATAAAAAAGGTAGAAGACAGGAATGGTAATTTTCCAAAAAAGACCTATAGATGGCCAGCAGACATATGAAAAGATGCTCAAAATTATTCATCAGGAAAATGCAAATCAGCACCATGATGAGATACCACCTCACACCTATCAGAGTGGCTAAAATCAACAACACAAGAAACAATCAGGTGTTGGTAAGGATGTAGAGAAAGGGGAACCTTCTTGCATGGTAGATGGGAATGCATACTAGTGCAGCCACTCTGGAAAACAGTATGGAGGTTCTGCAAAAGGTATAACTACCATATGATCCAGCAATTGCACTACTAGGTATTTACCCAAAGAATACAAAAATACCAATTCAAAGAGATACATGCATCCTGATATTTATACCAACATTATTTATAATAGCCAAGATACGGAAGCAGCCCAAGTATCCATAGATTGATGAATGGATAAAGTGTGTGTGTGTGTGTGTGTGTGTGTGTGTGTGTGTGTGTGTGTGGTGTTGGAATATTACTTGGCCATCAAAAAGAATGCAATCTTGCCATTTGTAACAACATGGGAGGAGCTAGAGAGTATTATGCTAAGTGAGATAAGTCAGTTAGAGAAAGATAAATACCATATGATCTCACTCATATATGGAATTTAAGAAACAAAACAAACGAGCAAAGGGGGGAAAAAGAGAAGCAAGCCAAGAAACAGACTCTTTACAGAACAAACTGATGGTTACCAGATGGGAGGTGGGGGTGGGTGGGTTAAATAGGTAGTGGGGATTAAGGAGTGCACTTTTAAACAAAAGTTTATGTTTATTTTTTTTGAGAGACAGAGCATAAGCAGAGTAGGGGCAGAGAGAGAGGGAGACATAGACTCTGAAGCAGGCTCCAGGCTCTGAGCTGTCAGCACAGATGCTGGTGTGGGGCTCAAACTCATGAATCTTGAGATCATGACCTGAGCCAAAGTCGGCCACTTAACCAACAGAGCCACCCAGGCATCCCAGGGGTGCAATCGTTTTGATGAACAGCAGGTGATGTATGGAAGTGCTGAATCACTATATTGGACTCCTGAGTCTAGTATTATACTGCATGTTAACTAACTGGAATTTAAATAAAAACTTATATAGGAAAAAATACTCTTTTTAAGTATTGCTACCCCTTTCTTTTGACATCCATTTACATGATAAATATTTCTCCCCACTCACATTCAATCTGCAGATGTCTTTAGGTCTGAAATGGTGTCTGACAGGCAGATGGGTCTTGTTTTAATCTACTCTGTCACCCTATCTCTTTTGGAGTGTTTGGCCATACATTCAAAGTAATTATTGATATGTATTTATTGCCATTTTCTTACTTGTTTTGTGGTTGTTTTTGTGATTTTTTTTAAAAAATCTTTTCTTCCCCTGCTCTTTCCTGCTTTTGTGTCTTTCTTTAGTGATATACTCAGAATACTTTCTCTTTATTCTTTGCATAGCTATAAGTGGTTTTTAAATTTTTAAATTTTTTAACTTATTTAAATTCAAGTTAGTTAACGTAGTGCAATATTGGTTTCAGGAGTAGAATTTAGTGATTCATCACTTCCATATAACACCCAGTGTTCATCCCAACAAGTGCCCTCCTTAATGCCCATCACCCATTTAGCCCATCCTCCCACCTACCTCCCCTCCAGCAACCCTCAGTTTGTTCTCTGTATTTAAGAGTCTCTTATGGTTGGTTTACCTCTGTTTTTATCTTCTTTTTCCTTCCCTTCCCCATGTTAATCTGTTTTGTTTCTTAAATTCCACATATGAGTGAAATCATGATACTTGTGTTCTCTCTGACTTATTTCACTTAGCATAATACACTCTAGTTCCAACCACATTGTTGCAAATGGCAAGACTGCATTCTATTTGATCACTGAGTAGCATTCCATTATATACACACACACACACCACGTCTTCTTTATCCATTCATCAGTTGATGGACATTTGGGCTCTCTCCATAATTTGCCTATTGTTGATAGTGCTGCTGTAAACATTGGGATGCACATGCCCCTTGGAATCAGCATTTGTATGTGTGTTTATCGTTAGGTTTCTATATATCCTCTTTTGTAATATTGTAATCTATATTAAGTTGATGGTTGCTCAAGTTTGAACCCATTCTTTATTCCTCCCCTACCCCCCCCCCCCACCATTTTAGGAATATGGTGTCCTACTTTACATTCTATTTTGTGAATCCTCACCTGGTTTTTACAGATATGCTCATATTTACTGCTTTTGTGTTTCCTACTTTTTATACTCTCACTTACAGTCTTTCCTTTGCTTTCAAAGTGTCTCCTTTAATATTTCTTGGAGAGGTCCTTTAGTTTTTGTCTGAGAAACTCTTTATCTCTTTTTCTATCCTGAATGATAGCCTTGCTGAATAAAGAATTCTTGGCTGCACATTTTTCCCTTTCAGGACTTTGAATATATCATGCCAATCTCTTCCGGTCTGCAAAGTTTCTGCTGAAAAATCAGCTGATAGCCTTATGGAATTTTCCTTGTATGTAACTGTCTTCTTTTGCTGCGTTTAAAATTCTCTCTTTATCACTACTTTTTGCCATGAAATGACTATGTGTCTTGGTGTGTACCTCCTTGGGTTGATTTTGTTGGGGGCTCTCTGTGTCGTCTTTATCTGGATTTCTGTTTCCTTCCCCAGGTTAGGGAAGTATTCAGCTATTTACTCAAATTTTCTCCCTCTTTCTTTTTCCTTCTGCGATCCCTATAATGTGGATGTTGTTATGCTTGATGGTGTTTCTGGGTTCTCTTAATATATACTCGTTTCTTATTATTGTTTTTTTTTTTTTTCCTCTCTCATGTTCAGCTTGACTGTTTTCTATTACTTTGTCCTCCAGGTTGCTGATCGGTTCTTCTCCTTCCTCTAATCTATTTATTCCCTCTAGGGTATTTTTAATTTCAGTTGAGTTCTTTAACCCTGATTGGTTCTGTTTTATGTTTTCTATCCCTTTATTGAGGGTCTCACTGAGGTCTTTCACTCCTTTCTCAAGTCCAGTGAATATCTTCATGACCATGACTTTAAATTCTCTATCAGGCATGTTACTTATCTCTTTTTCATTTATCTCTCTTGCTGTGATTTTGTTTTCTTCTTTGTTTGGCGACCTATTCCTTTGTCTCCTCATTTTGTCTGTCTGTGTCTGTTTCTATGTGATTGGCAATTGAGCTGTGTCCCCTGCTCTTGAAAGTAGTGGCCCTATGAAGAGGTCCTTTAGTGCCCTGAAATGTAATGTCCCCTTTTCATCAGAATCTGTTGTTGTTTCAGGGGTGCCTCCTAGGTGTGTTGTGTATACTCTACTATTGTGACTTCAATCCAGATGTCTGCAGTGACTCTTTGCCTTTTGCGGGCAGGGTTTGTTGCCTATGTTCTTAGCGGGCCAGTCTGGGGCCACCTTAGGCTTGAGTTCAGTCAGACCAGGCATTTGCCAGAGATGCAGTAGCACCAAGTTGCAGGATGCTCTCCCAGTGTTATTCCCTGAGCTGCTTTCTTTGGGGGTCAGAGCTTGAAGTCAGACCAGATGTCTGCCTGCAGCCTAACGCTGTGGCCGCAGTCTGACTGTATGTGTGTTTGGTTTTCTTCCCCTTTCTCCAGGGCAGTAGTTGCTTTGGGAAGGTGCTGGCCCCTGCTGGGGCTGCTTTCTCACTCTCACATCCTCTTTGGATGGACGCCTGCCCAGGGCATGTTGGATGAAGTGGGTCTGCAGGAAAATATAGGGGTGTGTTATATAGTGCCAGCAAGGTATGTGGTTTTCACCTGTGGTAGGGGAACTTCTGGAAAACTCTTGGCGAGGCTAGGGTGGAGGGGCAGGTCCACAAGAGTGTGGGTGTAGAGTGCACAGCTGGGTATAGAGTGTTTGCACTGTGCTGGTTTCTGCAGCTGTCCATATAGCTAGGTTGGGGAGTAAAGGATGATACGGTACCTGCCAATTCTTTTGTTCTCCTAAAGACCCCCACCCCCTCCAACACAAGCTCTGATATTAGCAAACAAATGTCCTTCCTGTATTCCTTAGGTGTTTTTCAAACTGCTGCTTCTATGCTGTACTTCAGTCAGGCTGTTTGTTACACTGTCTCTTTAAGGGTGAGGACTCAGGTTCCTATAACCTTCCACCTCTCTCAGAGCTAAGCCTGCTGGTTTTTAAAGTTTCAGGTGTTAAGCCTCACTGATGATAAAAATTCAAAAGTTAGTCTCCTCTGGTTTTCAAAGCCAAATGTTATGGGGATTTGTCTTCCCAGTGCAGGTGCCCCATGCCTTGGGTGCCTGGTATGAGGTCTGCTCCTCTCCCTTCATGACCATGATGTCCTTCCCTCCTAAGGACAGTCTTCTAGGTCACTTTGACTTCCAACCATGTTTCTGCCCTTTTCAACATGGCCTCTTCTCTACATTTAGCTGTGAAGAGTTTGTTCTTCCAGTCTTCAGGTTGTTTTCTGGGTTATGTATACTGATGTGGGTGTTATTTAGGTTTATCTGTGAGACATGGTGAACCTAGAATCCCCCTACTCCACCATCTTCCTTGGAAATCCATGATTTTTCATTTTCATGACTTCTTTCATCATGGGTCTTCAATGGAGAGTTTACTCTGCCACTTAATAAGGGTCCTGGAGTGTGTCACATGAATTTTATGGACTGGGGTAGTGACAGAAATGAGCATTTATTGAATATATACTCTATGTCAGGCAGTTTGCCTAGCCAGCTCTATTTATTTAGATATTTGATATGTCCCTGGAACAAAGTCTCTTGGTAGGTAGTATCTATAAACCTGTTCTCCTTAAGGAGAAACTGGATTTCTAATAAAATATTAGTAAGTATTCTAAACCAATTTTTAATATAGCCAAAATTGTACTTAATGAAAATATTTAGGAAAATGATGCCAAAAATAAAAGTATAGCTCATCACATAGTGATACACTGGTACATACTTTAAGTAAATCAAGGAAGGAAGGAAGCCAGCAACCACAGCACACAGTGGGATTACTTTACAAGAACACAGGAAGTATTCTGGTGTATTGTAAGAGGTACAGAGCTACACTGATACAACTGTGTCTGATCGAAACCTGTAGGGATGTGGAATTCAGTTTGAATTTTTCTTCATCTAGTTTCCCATGGGCAGAATCTCAGTCTTGGGAATCTCTCCTTAGTTGGCCTAGTTGCTCTCTCCCTTAGGGACATCTGAATAGTTTGGCCAACAAGAAGCCTACAGTTGACCTGGTCTCAGTTCAGATTCCTCA
The DNA here is from genome assembly GCF_027475565.1 of Acinonyx jubatus. NCBI lineage: Eukaryota > Metazoa > Chordata > Mammalia > Carnivora > Felidae > Acinonyx > Acinonyx jubatus. The sequence goes on along the minus strand of NC_069380.1, from coordinate 18,908,751 downwards.
TTATAGGACCCTGGGTGGTACGTAGGTCTCCGTATCATGGTTAGTCTCCATCTGTTTCCTTAATCACCAAATTATCCATTTTCTCCAAAATGTATTTCCAGAAAATAACTTGGTATTCCTTTTTTTGATGATATGAGAATAGGCAGTGGATGTGTTACATGTCTACATATTAGCTACACTTATTCTGCAATGGGGTTGAAAATTCGGGTAGATTGAGCAAGGCAAGCATTTTCTTCTTCCCACCCAACTCCAAATAAAATAGATTTGGGGGTGGTTTTCTTTGTGTGTTTTTAGTATTACAAAAGTTTACTATATAGGGAAAGGAGGCATTTGCAGTACTCCCTGTGAGAAACACTGATGATTTTGACTTAAGGGATGGTCTTGGATTTATAGTAAGAGCTGGTATCGATGCTTGGAAAGTCCCTAAACCTCTTCAAACTTGTTTCTTCATCTGTAAACTGGTGGTAATACTATTGGAGGTTTCTATCTAACTGAGATTTGTATAATAAAAAATTAACAGTAAAAGTGGAAAAAATGTTGGTGAAAGTGCTTCGAAAACTCTGAAGCACCGTAATTAAGTTTTATGCTAATATTCAAAAAGGGGGGTAACGATAAATAGGAGAAGCACACAGGATTTTGAGGGCAGTGAAAATACTCTGTATGATATTATAATGATGGATCCATGTCATTATACATTTGTCCATACCTGTAGGATGTACAGCCTCAAAAGTGAGCCAGAAATTATGGACATTGATTATAATATGTCGGTGGATAACAAATGTACTATTCTGGTGGACGATGTTGCTAATAGAGTAGGCAATGCACATGTGGGGATGGGGCATACTGGAAATCTCTGTACCATCACCTTAATTTTGCTGTTAAGATAAAAATGTTTTAAAAGTAAAGTCTTTAAAAACTAACAAAACACAACTATCTCCTAATGTGGGTGCCACCTGCATCCTGAACTGGGATCACAGGTGAAATGTAGAATAAAAGTGGGGACAGTGGGCACCCTTGTCCTGTTTCTGATCTTAGAAAAAAAAAGCTTTCATAATTTCACTGTTGAGTATGATGTTAGCTGTGTGTTAATGGACTTTATTATGTTGAGGTACATTCCCTTTACATCCAGTTTGTTGAGAGTTTTTATCATGGAAAGGGTATTGGGTTTTGTGAAATGCTTTATCTACATCTTTTGAGATGATCATGTTTTTTATCCTTCATTTTATTAATGTAATGTATTACATTTATTGATTTGCCGATAGTGAACCATATTTGCATCCCTGGAATAAATCCCATTTAGACACAGCGTATGATCTTTTTAATATATTGGTTTATTCAGTTTGCAAATGTTTTACTGAGGAAATCTGCATCCACATTCATCAAGAATATTGGCCTGTGGAGTTCTTTTCTTATGATGTCCTTATCTGGCTTTGGTATCAGGATAATGCTGGCCTCTTAAAATAGTTTGAAAGTATTTCCTCCTATTTTTGGAAGAGTTTGAGATTGTTATTAATTCTTTATTTTTTTTTTAAATTAATATTTATTTATTTTTGAGAGACAGAGAGAGAGCACGAATGAGAGAGGGGCAGAGAGAGACACACACAAAATCTGAAGTATCTCCAGGCTTTGAGCTGTCAGCACAGAGCCTGATATGGGGTTCAAACCTGTAAACTGTGAGATCATGACCTGAGTTGAGCTGGACACTTAACCAACTGAGCCACCTTGGCGCCCCTTTACTTTTTTATTTCAAGTATAATTAACATACAGTGTTCGTGTCTGGTGTACAATATAACGATTCAATACTTCTATACGTTTCTCAGTGCTCATCAATATAAGTGTACTCCAACTCCCCTTTATCTGTTTCAAATTCCCACCAACCTCCCCTCTGACAACCACCAGTTCTTGTGTTTGAGTCCAGGTTTTTGTTTGTTTTTTTCTTTGTGTTGTTTCTTAAATTCCACATAGAGGGAAATTATATGGCGTTTGTTTCTCTCTGACTTTTTCCACTTATTTATACCCTCCAGGTCCTCCATGTCGTTGCAGATGACAAGATGGCATTCTTTTTTAATGGCTGAATAATATTCTATTGTATATATACACCACATCTTCTTTATCCAGTGGACACTGGGTTGCTTCCATAATTTGGCTATTGTAAATAATGTTGTAGTAAACATAGGAATATGTATATCTTTTCAAATTAGTCTTTTCATTTTCTTTGGGTAAATACTGATAGTGGAATTACTGGATCATATAGGAATTCTATTTTTAATTCTGGGGGGAACTCCATACTGTTTTCCACAGTGGCTGCACCAATTTGCATTACTACCACCAGTGCACATGGGTTCCTGTTTCTCCATGTTCTCACCAACACATGTTATTTCCTGGCATTTGTATTTTAGGCATTCTGACAGGTATAAAGTGATAGCTCATTGTGGTTTTATTTTGCACTTCCCTGATGGTTAGTGACCTTGAGTGTCTCTTCCTGTGTTTTTGGCCACCTGTATGTCTTCTTTGAAGAATACCTATTCATGTCTTCTGCCCCTTTTTAAGTTGGATTATTCATTATTTTGGGTGTTGAGTTGTATCAGTTCTTTATATATTTTGGATATTAACTCCTTATCAGTCATAACATTTGTTTCTCCCATGCAACAGGTTGCCTTTTTGACTTATTGATAGTTTCCTTTGCTGTGCACAAGGCTTTTACATTAGTGCAGTTCCAATAGTTTATTTTTGCTTTTGTTTCTCTTGTCTGAGCACAAAGAAAATTGTCGCTATGGCCAGTGTCACAGAAATTATTGTCTATGTTCTCTTCTAGGATATTTGTAGTTTCAGGTCTTAATTTAGGACTTTAATCCCATTGTGAGTTTATTTTTGTGAATGGTGTAAGAAAGTGGTCCAGTTTCATTCTTTTGCATGTAGCTGTCCAGTTTTCCTAGCACCATTTGTTGAAGAGATGGTCTTTTCCTTAGTGCATATTATTCCTTTCTTGTAGATTAATTGACCCTATAAGTATGGATTTATTTCTGGGATCTCTATTTTGCTACATTGGTTTATGTGTCTATTTTTGTGCCATTACCATACTGTCTTGATTACTACAGCTTTGTAGTATATTTTGGCTTTTTTCTTATTTATTTATTTATTTTCTTATTTATTTACTTTAGTTATTTAATTATCTTACAGTACAATATTGGTTTCAGAAGTAGAATTCAGTGATTCATCACTTACATACAACATCCAGTGCTCATCACAAGTGTCCTCCTTAATGCCCATCACCCATCCACCTCCCTCCATGGACCCTCAGTTTGTTCTCTGTCATTGAGTTTGTGGTTTAGTTTCTTTCTCTTCTCTTTTTATCACCCTTCCCATATGTCCATCTGTTTTGTTTCTTAAATTCCACATATGAGTGAAATTATATGAGATTTGTCTTTTTCGGACTGACTTCATTTGCTTAGCCTAATACACTCTAGCTCCATCCACATCATTGCACATAGAAAGATCTCATTGTTGTTGTTTTTGATGGCTGAGTAGTATTCCATTGAATATATATATATACATATACCGCATCTTCTTTTTCCATTCATCAGTTGATGGATATTTGGGCTCTTGCTATAGTTTGGCTATTGTTGATAAAGCTGCTATAAACATTGGGGTGTATGTACTCCTTCAAATCCATTTTTGTATCCTTTGGGTAAATACCTAATAGTGCAATTTCTGGATCATAGGCTTGTTCTATTTTTTATTTTTTGAGGAACTTCCATACTGTTCCCCAGAGTGGCTGCACCATTTTGCATTCCTACCAGCAGTGCAAGAAGGTTCTCCTTTCTTTGCATCCTTGCCAACATTTGGTGTTTCCTTGAGTTATTAATTTTAGCCACTCTGACAGGTGTGAGGTGATACCTCATTGTGGTTTTGATTTGTATTTCCCTGATGATGAGTGATGTTGAACATCTTTTCATGTGTCTGTTAGCCATCTGGATGTCATCTTTGGATTAGTGTCTATTCATGTCTTCTGCCCATTTCTTCACTGGGTTGTTTGTTTTTTGGGTGTTGAGTTTGATAAATTCTTTATAGATTTTGGATACCAGCCCTTTATCAGATATGTTCTTCGCAAATATCTTCTCTCATTCTGTAGGCTGCCTTTTAGTTTTGTTGATTGTTTCCTTCTGTAGTATATTTTGAAATCTCAGATTGTGCTATCTTCAGCTTTGTTGTTCTTTCTCAAGATTGCTTTGGCTCTTCAGGATCATTTGTGGTTCCATACAAGTTTTAGGATTGTTTGCTCTAGTTCTGTGAAAAATGTTGTTGGTATTTTCATAGGAATTGCATTGAATCTATTGATTACTTTGGTTAGTATGGACATTAAAAAAAATTATTCATGTTTGAGAGAGAGAGAGAGAGACAGAGCATTAGCAGGGGAGGGGCAGAGAGAGAGAGAGAGAGAGACCCAGAATCCGAAGCAGGCCCCAGGCTCCGAGCTGTCAGCACAGAGCCCAACGTGGGGCTCAAACCCACGAACCACGAGATCATGACCTGAGCCAAAGTCAGACGCTCAACTGACTGAGCCACCTAGGTGCCCCAAAATTATTTTTCTATTATACTTGATGAATCGTTACCAATTTTCACAAATACTTGAAATGTGAAGTCTCAAAGCTATTGTGCAACAAAGTCTCATAAAGTAGTAGGTCTTTTGATAAATTTAGAAATAATTGATACTAGATTTCAAAGTACGTGGAAGATTGTTTCCCACCAGAGATCTCCCTTCCATCCAACTATATCTGGTATTCTCTTAGCCTGAAAGTCCCTGTCTCCTTCTTCAAATGTTATCTCCCCCTCGAGAAGCCTTCCCAGACTCCCTCCACCAGGGAAGTTTTTACTTTCCTTCTATCCTCACTAACCACTAATGCTACAATGAGTGGTTTGCATATTATTCCCCCTGCTTGACTGTGAGCATCTTGAGGTAAAAAACTCAAGGCCTGGTCCTCTCTGGACCTTCTATGTTAGTGGCACACATGCCTACCAATGGCCCATTGATGTATCACCTATTTCCCATTTCTGTGCTCTTGCTCATATTTCATTCTCCAATATTCTCAATCTCCTCAGTAATCTGTGTTTCCTGCACAACTGACTGTCTTTCCCTCTGTTGCTTTCTTGTCTCTACAGTCCATTTATGCCCAGCATAGAGATTTATCTCCTTCTTGTGTCCACACACTGCTTCAAATTGCTCTCTAATTACTCCATGTGTGCATACTTCACATCCAAAGCAAGATCCTAAACAGAAATCATGGGGCCTATTTTAAATTTTTTCAAATGTCCTGGTCCCAAACACAAGTGATTTAATCATCAGTTCTGGTTAAATTAAGGAACATACCCTTTTTCCCCATCTCTCTAGATCCTCATCGTACCATCAAATATGTTATCAAATTTATAATTTTCTGACTTGTATTTAATGGATGGATTAGGGAGCACACACACAAAGACAATGACTTTCTGGGTGTTAATCTGTATCCTGACTCTTTATTGACTTCATTTATTACTTGTAATAGCTTTTTTTTTTTTTTTTTTTTGGTGGAGTCTCTATGGGTTCTATGTATAGTATTATGTCATCTGTGAACAGTGACAGTTTAAATTCTTCCTTACCTAATATGGATGTCTCTTATTTGTTTCCTTTATTTCCTTGCTTTCTTTCTTTTATCTGATTGCTGTGGCTCGGACTTCCACTATTATGTTGAGTAGAAGTGGTGAGAGGAAATGTCAATTTTTCACCTATTAAGTATGATGTCAGCTGTGGGTTTTTCGTATATGGTCTTTATTATGTTAAGGCATATTCCCTCTAACCTGACTTTGTTGGGAGTTTTTCATATGAACGATGTTGAATTTTGTTAAATGTTTTTACTACATCTGTTGAGATAATCAGATGGTTTTTATCCTTCATTTTGTTAAGTTGGTGTAACATATTGATTGATTTGTGAATATTGCACCGTCCTTTTATCTCTGGAATAAAGTCCACTTGATCGTGGTGAATGATCATTTTAATGTATTATCGAATGTGATTTTGCTAGCATTTTGTTTAGGGCTTTTGCATCTGTGTTCCTCAGTGATATTGGCCTGTAGTTTTCTTTATTTGTGGTGTCTTTGTCTGATTTTGGTATCAGAGTAATGCTTTTCTCATAGAATGAATTTGGAAGCTTTCTGTCCTCTTCTATTTTTGGAATAATTTGAGAAGAATAGGTATTTGCTCTTCTTTAAATGTTTGATAGAATACACCTGTGAATTCATGTTAGCCTGAACTTTAATTTAGGGGAAATTTTTTGGTTACCAATTCAATTTCATTACTAGTAATAGCCTGTTCAGATTTCTATTTCGTCCCAATTCAGTTTTGGAAAATTGTATGTTTCTGGGAATTTATGCATTTCTTCTGAGTGGTCCAATTTGTTGGCATGTGATTTTTCATAGTATTTTCTTATAATTCTGTTTTTTTCAGTGGCGTCAGTTTTCCCCTTTTGTTTGATTTTAACTGAGTCTCTCTCTCTCTCTCTTTTTTTTATCTTAATGAGGGTGGCTGAGGTTTTGTCAATTTTGTTGATCTTTTCAAAGAACCAACTCTTGGTTTTATTGATATATAAACACACAGGCACAATGTATATACATGTATACACATATATACATATACATATTTACACATATAATATACATATATATTTTTTAGTCTCTATGCCATTTATTTCTTCTCTGATAGTTTTTATTTCCTACTTTCTACTCACCTTGGGCTTTTTAAAATCTTTTCCTAGTTTCTTTTAGGTGTAAGGATATATTTTTTTTTATTTGAGCTTCTCTTGTTTCTTGAGGTAGATTTATATTGCTACTCCTTTCCCTCTTAGTACTGCTTTTGCTGTGCCCCTAAGATTTTTTTATCATTGTTTTATCTTCACTCTTCTTCATTCTTTTTTTTTTTTTTCTCTCTGATTAGATGAATTGCACTGCCCTGTATTTGAATTCATTGATTGTTTCTTCTATTTGGGTGGTGGGGGTCCAAAGTTACAAATTTCTAGCTATAAAATAAACAGGCTATAGAGATGTACTATACAGCTTGGTGACTCCAGTTAATAATACTGTATTGCATGTTTGAAAGTTGCTAGGAGAGTAAATCTTAAAAGTCTTCATCACAAGAAAAAATTCTCTAAGGTGACACATGTTAACTAGACTTACTATGGTGATCATTTTGTAATATATACAATAACAAATTATTAGTTGTTAATATAATGTATGTCAATTACACCTTAATTAAAAAAAGTTGTTAAAGGATTAACAGCAAGAAAAGTCATTCTGATGATGTGCTCCACTTTCAAGAAATGTTTGTGAACATAATTTAGACATATTCTTGTTTCTGCCCTACCAAATAGCAACTAGGGACTGGCCTTGCCATTGAAATTCTCATTGTTTGGGCATTTCTTTCCATTAAATCTGTATCCTTTCATCAACGGTTACCTGGATCCACCTCCCCATCCATATACTCTCATGTCTGTCTGTCTGTCTGTCTGTCTCTCTTCCCAAACTTATTCAGCAGTTTCCAGAATTGCAGAGAAATTGGGAAAGAAGCAAGGATATTAGTCATCATTGCTGCTTCTATTTCCAGTAAATATGTACCTGTGTACACACACACACACACACACACACACACACACACACACACACACTGGAGGCTGGCTTACAGGTTACACTGTGGTAACTCAAAGCTGTTGCTTCAGTTTCTGTCACCTCTCTTCAGGATTTGTGATGTGTGATTTACTTTTCATGTCTGAAATTCCTTTCAGGAAAGAGCGTGATTTCCTTCCACGTCATCTGACTTTATTTTTTGTGTATTTTTTTCCCTTTGGCAGACATAACAATACTCCAATGTCCTCTTTGGTGTCCTCTGGCCACAATATCAACAATAGGTGAGTTGGTTTTCTGTCATCTGGGTGGGAAAACCACTTGGAAGCATCAGTGGCATTAGGGCTTGTTCATGATAGCTTGTCAGCTTCTGTATGTAATTTTTTTTTTCTGCTTTGGATCTAAATAGAAAAAGAAGGAACAGATCAAAGAGAGAGAACATTTATTATGGGTCTGTTTGTGAGCGTTGGGGATTAGCAGTCAAAACACTTGGGAAACTGGGGGACCTGGGTGGCTCAATCGGTTGAGTGTCCGACTTCGGCCCAGGTCACGAACTTGCGGTTCCTGAGTTCAAGCCCCTCGTCGGGCTCTGTGCTGACAGCTCGGAGCCTGGAGCTTCCTTCAGATTCTGTGTCTCCCTCTCCCTCTCCGCCCCTCCACCGCTTGCACTCTGTCTCTCAAAAATAAAAAAGATAAAAAAAAATTTAAAACAGGTGGGAAATTATCACAGTGTTTGTATATGACATTCTACTTGTGTGGAACAAGGGAGGAGAGAATACTACTGGGAAGCAAATAGGCAAAAGCAGTGGACAGGGAGCAGAGGAACCCTCAGCAGAAAATAAAGGAGCTAAGAGACCTAAGATCTTTCCATCACCCTTCAGAGCTCTGCTACTTGTGAGGCTAGTTGTTCTAAACCCAAACTCATCATCATATTGGATGGAGTCCCTGCTCTGGCCTGAAGTTACTTGCCCATAGTGGAAGAGCAAGAAAAACTTCATGAAGCATGAAAATATAGTTGAATTTGAAATAAACGCAAGCACAAAAGGCACATAAACACTGGGGTTCAATTCAGTAGTAAAGAAATGTTTTTAAATCTTTATCCATGAATGATTCTTGTACAAGCTTAAGAATTTCATTTCTACCATATAAAGCTGCATTTCTGGGGGAAAATGAAATACTTCTTTCCAGATAACCAAATTACATAAGAATTTTTGAGGGTTCAACCACATTATCAAGTGTAGATAAATTGTAGCTAATTTGAATGAAAAAAAGTAAGTAAGGGATCACATGGTGTTTGATCAGATACATTTTATCCTTTAGTTCTGATCGAAATAAATTGACATCAGTAACTGATAAGGAAGTCACCAGTAAAAGGTGGTATGTGTGTGTGTGTGTGTGTGTGTGTGTGTACATGTATATGTACGGTATATGTATATGTAAAAATACAAGATATTCAGTGCAGAGTTTCTTGGACACTCTTTCTAAAGTGTTGGCAATATCAACTTCTGTATATAACATTTTTTTTTATCTAATTGGATAGAGGAGGAACAGGCCCTCCTGTCTTGAGTTACCAGCAGCCAAAACTCTTGGGAAAGCTATCAGATTGCTGTATATGAGATTCTACTAGATTGGGCTGTATTCATTTGCCAGGGATGCTGTAATAAAATACCATAAAACTGAATAGTTTAAACAACAGAAGTTTATTGTCTCAGTCTTAGAGGCTAGAAGTTGATATCAGGATGTCAGTAGGGTTGTTTCCTTCTGAGAGCTGTGAGAAAGAATCTAGTCCATACCTCTCTCCTAGCTTCTGGTGATTGCTGTCAATCTTTGCTGTTCTGTGGTGTGTAGCATCATTGCTCCAGTTACTACCTTGATCTCTGCATGGGTGAAGTATGTGTGTCTGTGTCTAAATTTTTCCTTTGACTATCCAGTCAGACTGGATTAGGAGCCCCCCAAACCAGTTTGACTATATCTTAATAACATCTTCAGCAATGCTATTTCCGACAAAGTCACATTCTGAGTTCCAGGAGATAGGATTTCATAATTTCAGTTTTGATGGGACTATATCCAACTTACAGTATGTGACAAGTGAGGAGAGACTCCTATTTGGAGCAAGGAGAATTTTGGCAGTGGACTGGAATCTGCCCCATACCCTCCAGAGCTCTGCCACCATGTGAAGTGACCCTCAAACTCAAACCCACTACTATAGTGGATACAGCCACTGCCTCAGGCCTGTAGGGCTTGACCCAGTCTGAGAAGCAGGAGAGATGACCATGATGGGTGAAAGTAAGGAGGTGATGGAAGGACTTGAGAATCAGGCATTTAGATGGAGTAAGAGGGATGTGTACTTAATAAACTGAAGTTAAAGTGAAATAAATGCCACCACAAAAGGCTGTTAGTTATTGGGATTAGGGAAAAGTAAAGACCATTACTTAAACCTTGATGCTTACTATTTTCACAGTCCTAAGATATTAATTACCACCGTACAAAGTCTCATTTCTTCTTTTCAATTTTTGAATTCCAGTATATTTAACATACAGTGTTATATTAGTTTCAGGTGTACAATATAGTGATTCAACAATTCTGTAAATTATTCAGTGCTCCTCATGATGAGTGTACTCTTAATCCCCTTTACTCCCCACCTACCTCCCCTCTGGCCTAGTTAGGAATCTGGTTTAGGAGTCTGATTATTTTTTTTTTGTCTCATTTTTCTTTGTTGGTTTGTTTTGTTTCTTGAATTTTACATATGAGTGAAATCATAGGGTATTTGTCTTTCTCTGACTTGTTTTGCTTAGCATTATGCCATCTAGATCCATCCATGTTGCAAATGGCGAGATTTCGTTATTTTCTATCGCTGAGTAATATTCCGTTGTGTATATATACCACACCTTCTTCATTCATTCAACTATCAATAGATACTTGGTTTTAGCCACTCTGACAGGTGTGAGGTGATATCTCATTGTGGCTTTGATTTGCATTTCCCTAATGATTAATGATGTTAAGTATCTTTTCACATGTCTATTGGCCATTTGGATATCTTCTTTGGGGAAATGTTTGTTCATGTCTTCTGGCCATATTTTAATTGGATTATTTGGTTTTTGGTATTGAGATGTATAAGTTCTTCACATATTGGATGGAGCCCCTGCCCTAGGCCTGAAGTTACTTGACCATATTTGATACTAACCCTTTATCAGATATGTCACTTGCAAACATCTTCTCCCATTTAGTAGGTTGTCTTTTAGTTTGTCGATTGTTTCCTTCACTGTGCAGAAGCTTTTTATTTTGGTGTGATCCCAATAGTTTATACTTCTTTTGTTTTCCTTGCCTCAGGGAAATATCTAAATAGATGTGGCTACAGCTAATACCAGAAATTACTGCCTGTGCTCTTTTCTAGGATTTTTATGGTTCCAGGTCTCACATTTAGGTTTTTAATCTATTTTAAGCTTATTTTTGTGCATGGAATAACAAAGTTATTCAGTTTCATTCTTTTGAAGGTAACTGTCAAATTTTCCAAACACCATTTCTTAAAAAGACTGTCTCTTTTCTCATTGGATATTCTTGCCTCCTTGTTGAAAATTAATTTGACTGTATTATCGTGGGCTTATTTCTGCCCTCTTGATTCTGTTCTACTGACCTATGTATCTGTCTTTATGCCAGTACCATACTTTCTTGATTACTACAGCTTTGTAGTATATCTTGAAATCTGGGATTGTGATACCTTTAGTTTCATTCTTTTTCAAGATTGCTTTGGCTACTCAGGGGTCTTTTGTGATTCCATATACATTTTAGGGTTCTTTTTTCTAGTTCTGTGAAGAATGTTGGTAATTTCATGGAGATTGCACTGAATCTGTGGGTTGCTTTGGGTAGAAATTTTAACAGTATTCTCCCAATCCATGAGCATGGAGTATTTTTCTGTTTGTTTTTGTCATCTTCAGTCTCTTTCATCAGGTGTTTCATAGTTTTCAGAGTACAGGTCTTCTATCTCCTTGGTTAAGTTCATTCCCAGGTGTTTTATTTTATTATTTTTGGTGCAGTTGTAAATGGGACTGTTTTCTTAATATCTCTTTCTGCTACTTTCTTTATTTCCTTTTTTACAGGTTTTATTTATTTTTGAGAGAAGGAGAGACAGAGTGTGAGCAGGGAAGGGGCAGAAAAAGAGGGAGATACAGAATGCTCAGGCTCTGAGCTGTCAGCACAAAACTCATTGTGGGTCTTTGAACCCACAAACCTGGGGATCATGACCTGAGCTGAAGTTGGTCACTTAACTGACTGAGCCACCCAGGTGCCCCTCTTAATTTCCTTTTTGATTTTATTTTGGTTGACCTGTTTATTTAGTAGCATGTTATTTAACCTCCATGTATTTGTGTTCTTTCCAGATTTCTTCTTGTGGTTGATGTGCTGGTTTCTTAGTGCTGTGGTCAAAAATGCATAGTATGCATTCAGTGTTTTCTAATTTGTTGAGACTTGTTTGTGGCCTAACCTGTGATTGATTCTGGAGACTGTTCTATGTGTTATTGGGGAAAATGTGTATTCTGCTGTTTTAGGATGAAATGAAATGTTCTGAAAAATCTTTTAGATTCATCTGGATTAAAGCCACTGTTTCTTTATTTGATTTTCTGTTTAGATTATCTGTCCTTTGATGTAAGTGGGGTGGTGAAGTCCCCTACTTTTACTGAATTATTATCAATTAATTTATGTTTGTTATGAATTACTTTATGTATTTGGGTACTCCCATGTTGAATGCATACATATTTACAATTGTTGTATCTTCTTGTTGAATTGTTCCCTTCATGATTATGGTAATGTCTTTCTTTGTCTCTTTTCAGTCTTTGTTTTAACATCTATTATGTCTAATACGAGTATTATCACCCCAGCTTTCTTTCCACTTTCATTTGTATGACAAATGCTTTCCATCCCTATACTTTGAATCTACATGTGTCTTTAGTTCTGACATGTGTCTCTTGTAGGCAGCCAATAAATGAGTCTTGCTTTTTTTATCCATTCCATCACCCTATGTCTTTTGACAGGAGCATTTAGTCTGTTTACATTCAAAGTAATTATTGATACGTATGTACTTAACTACCGTTTTGTTACTTTATAGTGGTTTTATTGTTCTCTTCGTTTCTTCTCTTCCTTTTTCTCTCATGGTTAGTTGGATTTCTTTTTTTTTTTTAATTTTTCTTCAACATTTATTTATTTTTGGGGACAGAGAGAGACAGAGCATGAACGGGGGAGGGGCAGAGAGGGAGGGAGACACAGAATCGGAAACAGGCTCCAGGCTCCGAGCCATCAGCCCAGAGCCTGACGCGGAGCTCGAACTCAGGGACCGCGAGATCGTGACCTGGCTGAAGTCGGACGCTTAACCGACTGCGCAGCCCAGGCGCCCCGGTTAGTTGGATTTCTTTAGTGATACACCTGGATTCCTTTCTCTTTATTTTTTGCATATCTATTATTGGTTTTTGTTTGTGGCTCCATTAGGTTTATATATAACATCTTATACATATAGCAGTCTATATTAAGTTGATGGTTGCTTAAATTTGAACCCATTCTAAAAGCACTAAATTTTTACTCTTCCCCCACATTGTAGGTATATGGTGTCATACTTTTCATCTTTTATTTTGTGAATCCCTTGACTGATTTTTATAGATGTACTTAATTTTACTGCGTTTGTGCTTCCTACTTGTCTTATTCCTGCTTATGATCTCTTTTTTTTTTTTTTTTCCACTCAGAGTCCCCTTTAAATTTCTTGTAGGGTTGGTTTAGTGATGTAGAATTTGTTTAACATTTTGTTTGGGAGACTCTTGATTTCTCCTTCCATTCTGAATGATGGCCTTAATGGATAGAGTATTCTTGCTTGCAAGTTTTTTTCTTTCAGAACTAATATATCAGCCATTGCCTTCTAACCTACAAAATTTCTGTTGAAAAATCAGTTAATAGCCTTATGGGGTTTCTTTCGTATATAACTGTTTGATTTTTCTTTTGCTTCTTTATAAATTCTCCCTTATCACTACTTTTTGGCATTTTAATTACTATGTGTCTTGGTGTGGACCTCCTTGGGTTGATTTGGTTGGGGGTTCTCTCTGCCTCCTGGATCTGGATTTTAGTTTCCTTCTCCAGGTTAGGAAATTTTCCTACTATTATTTATTCAAATAGATTTTCTGCCCCCTTTTGTCTCTCTTCTACTTTTGGGATTCCTATAATACAAATGTTATTATGCTTGATGATGGCACTGGTTCCCTTAATATATTCTCCTTTTTTTATTGTTTGTTTTTCCTCTCTCATGTTCAGCTTGATTGCTTTGTATTACTCTCTCATCCAGGTTGCTGATCCACTCTTCTTCTTCTAGTACTTATTTCCTCTAGTGGTTTTTTTGTTTGTTGTTTTTTTTGTTGTTGTTGTTGCTGTTGTTTTTTTGTTTTGTTTTTAGTGAGTGTGTGAGTGGGGGAGAGAGAGTGAGAGAGAAAGAGAATCCCAAACAGACTCCATGCTCAGTGTGGAGTCTAATGCAGGGCCCAATCCCATGACCTTGGGATCATGACCTGAGCTGAAATAAAGAGTCAGATGCTTAACTGACTGAGCCACTCAGGTGCCCCTCCCTCTAGTGTACTTTTAACTTTAGTTGTTGAATTTTTCATTCCGATTGGTTCTTTTTTAAAATTGATTTATTTTGAGAGAAAGAGAATGAGCATGGGAGGGACAAAGAGAGAGGGAACAGAGGATCCCAAGTGGGCTCTGTGCTGACAGCAGTGAGCCCAATGCGGGGCTCAAACTCACAAACCATGAGATTGTGACCTGAGCTGAAGTCAGACCACTTAACCAACTGAGCCACCCAGATGCCCCTGATTGGTTCCTTTTTATGGTTTCTTTCTCTTTCTTGAAGGTCTCTCTGAAGTCCTACCTCTTTTCTCAAGTTCAATGAGTATCTTTATTACCATTACTTTAAATTCTCTTAGGCATGTGACTTATCTCTATTTTATTTAGCTCTGTTGCAGTGATTTTTGTCCTTTTTTTTTTAATTTGGGACATATTCTTCTCTCTCCTCATTTGTTTAACTCTCCGAGTCTGTTTCTATGTGTTGAGAAAGTAGCTACATCTCTTGCTCTTGAAACAAGAGGTCCTATCGTGTGCTGCAGTGGTGTCCCCTGTTCACCAGAACCTGGCACTTCAGGGGTGTCTTCTGTGTGTTACATGTGCCCTACTGTTGTGACTGAGCTGTGTTTGCCTTCAGCCTAGTCATTTTCAATGGCTCTATTTGCCTATTGTGGGCAGGGTGTATTACTTGTGTTGTTAGTAGGCCAGTCTGTGGCCACCATGGGCTTCAGGGGATCAGACCAGGCATTTGCCAGAGTTGCTGTAGCACCAAACTGCAGAGCACTCTGCCTTGTTGTTCCCCAAGAAGCTTTTGTTGGTGGGCGGGGCCTGCCCTGCCAGTGCACTTGAACCGGTGTGTGTGGTTATCTTTCCCTTCCCCAGGGCAAGAGTCACTTTGTAGTGGTGCTGGTCACTGTCAGGGCTGCTTGCATACTGCTTGTGACACAGCTTTGGAGGGACTCCTGCTGAGGGTACGTCTGCAGGAGAATGCGGGAGAGGGGTACTGGGTCCACAATGGTCCAGTGTGGGAAGGGACCTGCAGCCACTCCTAGAAAACTCTTGTCCAGTCTGAGATGGTGGGGGAGCATCAGCAGGAGAATATGGGTGCATGGCACAGTTAGCAAGCTAGGTGGAAAGTGTTTGTGCTGCACTGGTTCCTGCAGGTATCCATGTAACTTGGCTGAGAGGTGGGGAAGGGAAATGGCACCTGCCAGCACTTTTGTTCCTGGACAAGTTTCCCAAAGGTCCCTGTCCCTTGAGCACATGCTCTGACATGAGTAAGTAAATCTTCCTGTATACCCCAGGTGTTTTACAAACTGCTGTGTTTGCACTCTATCTTGGGAAGCTGTTGGTTGTGCTGTCTCTTTAAGGGCAGGTACTTATTTCATATTGCCTTCCTGCTCTCCCAGAGCCAAGCCCACTGATTTTTAAAGTTCCAGGTGTTAAGTCCTACTGATTCTAAGAACTAGTAAGGTTGATACGCAACGCCCCCCTCACTAGGTTTTTAAAGCCTAATGTTCTGGTGATTTGACTTTCCTGTACATGTTTCCCATGCCTGGGTGCATGGTGTGAAGTCTTCTCTACCTTCGATGTGCCCACAGCATCCCTCCCTCCCATGAGGAGTCCTGTGGGTCCATTTAGCTCCTGACTGTGTCTCTGCCCTTCTTACCCTCTTTGATGTGGCCTATTCCCTACATTTATGAATGAAGAGTCTCCTCTGTCAGTCTTGGGTTATTTTTTGGGCTATTTATACTGATATGGGTGTTATCTAGGTGTATCTATGGAATGAGGTGAGCTCAGGATCCTTGTTTTCCACCATCTTGCCCAGAAGTCTAACACCTTATTTCTAATAAAAAATTATATACCAGGTTCAATTTACTGATATCTACATGAATGTTTAAAGATCAAACAGTTCATAAAAATAGAAAAATTACAGTTATTTGAACAAAAAAAATAAGTGTAGAATTATATGTGGTATCTGATCATGTACCTTTTCAATCCTTTAGCCCAAACCCTAATGAATTGACATCAGAAACCTATGAGGAAGACGACAATGAAATGTGAGCTTAAAAGGCATAAAGATATGTGTATATATATATAAGTATATAATATATACACACACACATATACATGCTCCTGTCAACACGAACACACAACACTCATACACCTACACACACACAGATATATAACACAAAGAAATAGAATTTGTGAAATTCACCCTGAGGAACATCCAAAGCAATAGAGTGTCTGACACTTTTTCTAAGTCTTCTCACATTAACATTGTAGATAACTATTATTTTCAGATTCACTTAAATAAAATAGGAGCAGGTCATGAAAGGGATGCTTCTTCCTCTAAGCATGTTTGTTAGCCTTAGTGGGTAGCAGCCAAACCCTTATGAAATTACCAGATGGCCTGTATATCAGACTCTACTAGGGTGGGCCAGAGAGGAAGAGTCTACAGTGGGCAGCACATTGAAGCCAGGAGGAAACAATGGAGATAATAGACTGATGTGTCCATGACTCTCAAGAGTTCTGCTACTGTATTAGGCTGAGACTCCATCCTAAACCTACTGTTATACTGGGGGGAAGCCTCTACCTCAAGTCTTTAGTTACTTAGCCCTGTCTGGGGGTCTGGAAAGACAGCCATGAAGCATGAAGAGTAAGCAGGGGATGGAGGAAATTGCCAATCATGCCATTAGTTGGAGTCAAAGGGATATGTACTTATAAACCTATAAACTGAGGTCAAATTGAAATAAATTCTACCACCAAAGGTAGTTACATATTGCGTTAGGGTAATGACTAAGAACACTTTACTTAAGTCTTGATGTGTTCACTATTCATGGGCCTAAGATAATCATTACCACCATATAAACCCTCATTTCTAATATGAAATGACACACCAAGTTCCAGATTATTGATTTGCACTTGGATTGTTAAAACTCAACCAACTCATATTGTAGAATAATTGTAGCTATTTGAATGGAAAAAAGGAAATCTAGAATTACACGTTGTGTCTGACTATGTACCTTTTTGATTCTTTAGCCATGCCCAGAATGAATTGACATTAGAAAACTATGAGGAATCCACCAATGAAATGTGAGATATGAATGCATAAATTTAAAATTGTATGTATGATCTCAACAAATACATAAAACAATAGAGAGATTAATATTTGTAAAAAACATTCTCAGGAGTATCCACAGCAATAGAGTATCTTCAATACTGCTCCTAAGTTCTCTCACTGTAGTATATGTAGGTAACTTCTTTTAAATTTAGTTAAATCTAAAAGAGGAGGGCCTAAGAGGAATGCTTCTTCCTCTGAATGGATTTGTTTCTCTTAGCAGGAGCCAAACCCTTAGATGAAAGTCAGGAGAAGAGGGAAGGGCCTCAGAATCAAGAATTTAAATGGATAAGAGGGATGGTTTCCTCCAAACTGAAGTTGAGTTTGAAATAAATTCTACTACAAAAGGCTGTTACACACTGGGTTTAGAGTGATAGCAAAGAACTTCTTATAGATTGATGCATAAATTTTCATAGGCTTAAGGTAGTTATTAGCATCCCATATAAAGCCTCATTTCTTTCTGGGGGGGCTGTTCTCATTTCATTTTATTTTATTATTATTAATATAATTTATTGTTAAGTTAGCTAACCTACAGTGTACCCAGTGTGCTCTTAGTTTTGGGGGTAGATTCCCATGATTTATTGCTTACATATAACACTCAGTGCTCATCCCAACAAGTGTCCTCCTCAATGCACATCACCCATTTTCCCCTCTCCTCTGCAGAATTGATAAAGAAGATGTGGTTTATATATACAATGGGATACTACTTAGCAATGAGAAAGAATGAAATCCTGCCATCTGCAACAACGTGGATTAAACTGGAGGGTATTACACTAAGTGAAATAAGCCAGTCAGAGAAAGACAGATATCATGTGTTTTCACTCACATGTGGAACTTAAGAAACTTAACAGAAGGCCATGGGGAAAGGGAAGGGGAAAAATAGTTTCAAACAGAGAGGGAGGCAAACCATAAAAGACTCTTAAATAAAGCCTCATTTCTTATCAAAAATGACCTACCAGGTTCAATTAGGTGATACATACATGAATTTTTAAGGAGTGACCAGTTCTTGAGTATAGAGCAGTTGTAGCTTTTTAAATGGAAAAAAGTCAGTCTAGTATTTATTACACATGGTGTCTGACTATGTACCTCTTTAATCTTTTAGCATAACCCTGACTGGATGGAAATCAGACAGTTATGAGGAAGTCACCAGTAAAATGTGAGATATAAATGAGCAAAGATAAATATAGATTTATATATATGTATATGCACATATGTATGTATATACTTATATCAACACAGATGCACAAAGACATGTATGCAAACATAAATACAATGAATGAAAGGGATGAGGTTTCCAAATGCATTCTCAGGATCATCCATGACAATACAGTGTCTTTGAATGTTTCTGAATCTTCTCACTGTAGCACCTGTAGGTAACTTCCTGCCTTTTTTGGACCTATTTGGATCAAAGAGGAGCAGGTCATAAGAAGAATCCTTTCTCCTCCTAGTAACTAGCTGCCAAAACCTTTTGGAGATTTCCAGAATGTCCATGTATGAGTCTTACTAGATTGGGTGAAGAAGGAACAGAATCCTACTTAAGACAAAGTAGGAGGTAGCATTAGCCAGTGGACAGAGAAGCCCTCAGCAGGAAGAAAGGAGCTAATTGAAACTGGGTCTGTCCTGCATACTCCAGAACTCTGCTGCCATGTGAGACTAGTGCCCCAAACCCACCACCATATTGGAGGGAGCCTCTGCCTCAGGTCTTTAGTTACTTAACCTGTCTGAGGGTCTGGAAAGACAGCCATGAAGCATGAAGAGTAAGCAGGGGATGGAGGAAATTGCCAATCATGCAATTAGTTGGAGTCAAAGGGATATGTACTTATAAACCTATAAACTGAAGTCAAATTGAAATAAATTCTACCACCAAAGGTAGTTACATATTGGGTTAGGGTAATGACTAAGAACACTTTACTTAAGTCTTGATGTGTTCACTATTCATGGGCCTAAGATAATCATTACCACCATATAAACCCTCATTTCTAATATGAAATGACACACCAAGTTCCAGATTATTGATTTGCACATGGACTGTTAAAACTCAACCAACTCATATTGTAGAATAATTGTAGCTATTTGAATGGAAAAAAGGAAATCTAGAATTACACATTGTGTCTGACTATGTATCTTTTTGATTCTTTAGCCATGCCCAGAATGAACTGACATTAGAAAACTATGAGGAATCCACCAATGAAATGTGAGATATGAATGCATAAATTTAAAATTGTACGTATAATCTCGACACATACACACATAAAACAACAAAGAGAGATATGAGATTTTTAAAATGACAGGTGCATCCACGGGGTGTCTTTTTTATTTATTTAAATTCAAGTTAGTTGATATATAGTGTAGTATTTGTTTTAGGGGTAGAATTTAGTGCTTCATCCCTTACATATAACACCTTGCGCTCATCCCAACAAATATCCTCCTTAATGCCTGTCACCCATTTAATCTATCCCCCCACCAGCTCCACTCCAGCAACCCTGTTTTTTTCTCTATATTTAGTTGTCCCTTAAGGTTTGCCTCTCTGTTTTTATCTTATTTTATTTTGCCTCTCCTTCCTCTATGTTCATCCGTTTTGTTTCTTAAATTCCACATATGAGTAAAATCATATGATTTTTGTCTTTCGCTGACTGACTTCTTTCGCTTAGCATAGTGCACTCTAGTTCCATCCACGTCATTGCAAATGGAAGCTTTCGTTCTTTTTGGTGACTAAGTAATATTCCAGTGTGTGTGTGTGTGTGTGTGTGTGTGTGCCGCATCTTCTTTTGCCATTCATCAGTTGATGGACATTTGGGCTCTTTCCATACTTTGGCTATTGTTGATAGTGCTGCTATAAACGTTGGGGTGCATGTGCCCCTTCAAATCAGCATTTTTGTATCTTTGAATAAATATTGAGTAGTACAATTATTGGGTTGTAGGGTAGTCTATTTTTAATTTTGGGGGGAACATCCATACTGTTTTCCAGAGTGGCCGCACCAGTTTACATTCCCACCGGGAGTCCAAAAGTCTTCCCCTTTCTCTGCATCCTTGCCCACGTTTGTTGTTTCCTGAGTCGTTAATTTTAGGCATTCTGACAGGTGCAAGGTGGTACCTCATTGTGGTTTTGATTTGTATTTCCCTGATGATGAGTGATGTTGAGCATCATGTGTCTGTTAGCCATCTGGATGTCTTCTTTGGAAAAGTGTCTGCTCATGTCTTATGCCTACGTCTGAACTGGGTTGTTTTTTTTCATGTTGAGTTTGATATATTCTTTATAGATTGTGGATACTAACACTTTATCAGAAGATTTACAAAAATCTTCTCCTATTCCATCAATTGCCTTATAGTTTTGTTAATTGTTTCCTTCCATTATGCAGAAGCTTTTCATCTGGATGAGGTTCTAATAGTTCATTTTCCTTTTGTTTCCATTGCCTCGGGAGACATGTCTAAGAAATTGCTGCCACTGAGGTCAAAGAGGTTGCTGCCTGCTATCTCTTCTAGGATTTTTTATGGTCTTACCTTTAGGTATTTCATCCATTTTGAGTTTATTTTTGTGTGGTGTAAGAAAGTGGTCCGTTTTCATTCTTCTGCCTGTTGCTGTCCAGTTTTCCCATTCTTCAACTATTTGTTGAAGAGACCATCTTTTTTTCCATTGGATATTCTTTCCTGCTTTGAGACTAGTTGACCAGACATTTGAGGGTCCATTTCTGGGTTCTCTATTCTATTCCATTGATTGTTTTTGTGCCAGTATCTCGTTAGTATCTTGTTGAGAATTTTTGCATCAGTGTTCATCAGGGATATTGGTCTGTAATTCTCCTTTTTAGTGGGGTCTTTGTCTAGTTTGGAATCAAGGTAATGCTGGCCTCGTAGAATAAGCTTGGAAGTTTTCCTTCTATTTCTATTTTTAAAAATAGTTTGAGAAGATTAGGTATTAATTCTTCTTTAAATGTTTGGTAAAATTCTCCTGGGAAGCTATCTGACCCTGTTTGTTGGGAGATTTTTGATTACTGATTCAATTTCTTCACTACTTACGGATCTATTCAAGTTTTCTATTTCTTCCTATTTCAGTTTTGATAGTTTATATGTTTCTAGGAATTTATCCATTTCTTGCTCATTGCCCAATTTGTTGGCATATCTTGCTCATAATATTCTCTTATAGTTGTTTGTATTTCTGTGGTGTTGTGATCTCTCCTCTTTAATTCTTATTTTTTATCTATTTTGTTTTTTTCTTTCTTCTTCTTGAGACATCTGGCTAGGGGTTTACCAATTTTGTTAATTCTTTAAAAGAACCGGCTCCTAGTTTCACTGTTACGGTCTACATTTTTTTGTTTTTTTCTGATATCATTG
Organism: Acinonyx jubatus; assembly: GCF_027475565.1. Classification (NCBI taxonomy): domain Eukaryota; kingdom Metazoa; phylum Chordata; class Mammalia; order Carnivora; family Felidae; genus Acinonyx; species Acinonyx jubatus. The sequence continues at coordinate 18,887,060 of NC_069380.1, read as the reverse complement.
AGTTCTGCTCTAATCTTCATTATTTCCTTTCTTGTGCTGATTTAGGGCTTTATTTGCTTTTCTTTTTCCAGCCCTTTTAGGTGTAATGTTAGGTTGTGTATTTGAGATATTCATTTCTTCTTTAGGAAGGCCTAGATTGCTATATACTTCCCTCTTCTGACTGCCTTTCCTGCACCACAAAGATTTTGGACTGTCGTATTTCCATTTTCATTGGCTTCCATGTACTTTTTAATTTCCTCTTTAATTTCTTAGTTAGCCCATTCATTTTTTAATAGAATGTTCTTTAATCTCCAAGAACTCATGTTGTTTCCATATTTTTTCTTGTGGTTGATTTCAAATTCTGTACCACTGTGGTCTGAAAATGTGTGGTATGGGCTTGATCTTTTTGTACTTTTTGAGAGCTGATTTGTGACCCAATACATGATATATTCTGGAGAATGTTCCATGTTTTCTTGAAAAGAATGTGTATTCTCCTGCTTTAAGTTGAAATATTCTGAATATATCTGTTAAGTCCATCTGTTCCAGTGTGTCATTCAAAGATGTGGTTTCCTTGTTGATTTTCTGCTTAGATGACCTGTCCATTGTTGTAAGTGGGGTGTTAAAGTCCCCTAATAATATTGTATTATTATCAATGAGTTTCTTTATGTTGGTTATTAATTGATTTATATATTTGGGTTCTTTCAAGTTAGGGACATAAATATTTATAATTGTTAGATCTTCTTGATGGATAGACCCCTTAATTATGATTAGGGTAGACCTATTCTTCATTTCATGTTAGCCTTTGGTTTCAAATATAGTTTGTCTGATATAAGTAGGGCTACTCCAGCTTTCTTTTGACCTCAATTAGCCTGATCTATGGTTCTCCATCCCCTCACTTTCACTTTTAAAAGGCACTTTTAGACCTAATGGTGCCTTTAGATCTAAAATGGGTGTCTTGTAGGCAGCATAGAGATGTATCTGGGTTTTTTTTTTTTAATCCATTCTGATACTCTATGTCTTTTGATTGGAGCATTTAGTCCATTTACATTCAGAGTGATTATTGAAAGATATGAATTTAGTGCCATTGTGTTACCTGTGGAGTTGGTGTTTCTGGTCATTTTTAGTCTTTGTTGCTTTTGGTGTTTTGTTTTGTTTTTCTCCACTCAAAGAGTTCCCATTCAAATTTCTTGTAGGGCTGGATTGGGGGTCATGAACTCCTTTAGATTTTGTTTGTTTGGGAAACTCTTTATCTCTCCTTTTATTCTGAATGACAGCCTTGCTGGATAAAGTATTCTTGGCTGCATATTTTTCCCATTTAGCATGTTTAATGTATCCTGCCACTCTTTTCTGACCTGCCAAGTTTCTGTGGGCAGATATGCTGCAAACCTGATTTGTCTTCCCTTGTAGGTTAAGGACTTTTCTTCCTTTGCTGCTTTCATAATTCCTTCCTTGTCTGTGTATTTTTTGAATTTGACTATGGTATTCCTTGGCGATGGTTGGCTTTTGCTGAATTTAATGGGGATTCTCTGTGCTTCTTGGATTTAGATGTATGTCCTCCATATTAGGGAAGTTTTCAGCTATAATTTGCTCACATAAACCTTCTGCCCCCTTTTCTCTTTCTTCATCTCTGAAATTCTTATGATACAAATGTTATTCCTCTTTAATAAGTCACTGAGTTCTCTAAGTCTTGTATTATGGTCTTTTGTCTTTGTTTCCCTCTTCTTTTCAGCTTCATTATTTTCCATAATTTTATCTCCTATGTCACTGATTCGCTGCTCTGCTCTATCCAGCCTCGTTATCATGGCATCCATTTGAAATTGCACCTTGGTTACAGCATTTTTAATTTGGGGCTGACAAGATTTTAGTTTAGGAATTCTCTGCTGTCTTCTATGCTTTCTTCAACCCCAGCTGGCATCCTTTTAATTGTGGTTTTAAATTCTAGTTGAGACATCTTACTTAATATCTGCTTTGATTAAATCTCTGACCATGAGTTCTACTGCCTGTTCCTTCTTTTGGGGTGAGTTTCTCCATCTTGTCATTTTGTCCATAAAAGAAAAGAAAAAATAAAACAAACAAACAAAGAAAAAAAATTAAAAACAACAACCACCCTAGATCCTGGGTGTGCTTTGCGTGGCTTGTTAGGAGTCTAGACCCAAATTAAAACATAATATAATGAGGGGTGCCTGGGTGGCGCAGTCGGTTAAGCGTCCGACTTCAGCCAGGTCACGATCTCGTGGTCCGGGAGTTCGAGCCCCGCGTCAGGCTCTGGGCTGATGGCTCGGAGCCTGGAGCCTGTTTCCGATTCTGTGTCTCCCTCTCTCTCTGCCCCTCCCCTGTTCATGCTCTGTCTCTCTCTGTCCCAAAAATAAAAAAAAATAAAACCTAATATAATGAAATGAAATGAAAACAAACGATAAAATAAAAAGAGGATATGTATATATAAAAATGTATACATAAAAATGTAAAAAAAACAGTAATTTTTTTTTTAATTTTCTTTTTTTAATGTTTATTTATTTTTGAGAGAGACAGAGACGGAGTGTGAGTGGGTTAGGGACAGAGAGAGAGGGAGACACAGAATCCGAAGCGGGCTCCAGACTCTGAGCTGTCAGTGCAGAGCCTGACGTGGGGCTAGAACTCACAAGCTGAGAGATCGTGACCTGAGCTGAAGTCGGAGGCTCAACCTACTGAGCCACCCAGGCAACCCAAAAAAAGTAAAAATTTTAAGATGAATTTAAAAAAAATAAGAAAATGAATGAAAAAAGTAATAATAAAAACATAAAGAATAAAAGTAAAATGGAATTTAGATCCTATGTTTCCTAGATCTGTTTGCCCAGTAGACTTGGTGCAAGTGAGTTGTTGGTGCTGGTCTTCTGGAGGAGGAGCCTGCTGCACTAATTCTCAGGCTGACTTGTTTGAGCGGAAATTCGCCTCTAGGGTGCGAGGGGGAGGGGCTTGGTGTAAGTGGCTCTGACCTCCACTAGGTGGTGCTGTTTTGCTCCCTGAAGCCTTTTGGCTCTGAAGAGTGGATTGAAAATGGCAGCTCTCTGCTCTATAGCCCTGGAGCTAAATGCTTGCACCACTTACTCTTCAGGGAAACCTCACAGAAGAGCAATTAATCACCCTTCTTGTGTCTCCGGTTTTCATCAGAACCCTGCATTCACCCTGCCTATGTCCAAGCTTTTTTATTCAGGCTTACAACTGAGTTTAAAACTCCCAAATTTTAGGGATCCCTGTGGGGGCAGACCACAGTGTTCCTCCGGGGGAGGGTCTCGCCAGGTTTTTGCCAGCCTGTGCCAAAAAAGCAGTGGCATGAATATACCGCTCTTCAGAGCTTATGTCAGACCAGACAGCTAGCACTCCTGTTTGCTGCCCTCTGCCAGAGCGAGTCCCCTCTCTTATGCCTGGAAACAGCACAGTATGTTGGCATGGCGTGTCTTTCTTATGCCCCAAGGGATTCTCAGACCACACTGTCACTCCTGGGATTCTGCTCCACTTCACCACTTGAGCACCTTTAAGCCGGGCACTTCCTCCATGGTAGCAGACTGCTAAAAGTTGAGATTTTGTGTTCTGCTACTTATACTACTTTGCAGTAGCCTCTCCAAGCAGGATCCCTCCCCAAGCTGTACCCAGGACAACAGCTCCCCCATTAAGTTCTCCACGACTCCTACCTCCTAAAGGGTGGTCACTTTTCCACTTGTAGTCTCGCGAGTTTTGTTCTCTCAAACCTCTGTTTGATTTCTTTGGTTTCAGAATGATTTGATAAATATCTAGCTGTGTTCAAGGGACTAGACAAGCTTGGGGTCTCCCTAATCATTCCCCATCTTAACTCCTCCCTGGAGTGTCTTCAATACGGCTTCTAAGTTCTCTCACTGTAGTATATGTAGGTAATTTTCTATCTTTTTTTTTTTTTTTAGATTTAGTTGAATAAAAGGGGAAGACATAAGAGGGGTACTTCTTACCCTGAGTGGATTTGTTTCCCTTTCTAGCAGCCAAACCCTTAGATGAAAGTCAGGAGAAGAGGGAAGGGCCTCAGAACCAGGAATTTAAATGGATAAGAGGGATGGCTGCCTCCAAACTGAAGTTGAATTTGAAATAAATTCTACTACAAAAGGCTGTTACATGATCAGTTTAGAGTGACAGTAAAGAACTTACAGATTGATGCATTATTTATAGGCCTAAGGTAGTCATTAACATCTCATATAAAGCCTCATTTCTTTCTTTCTTTTTAAAAATCTTTTTAATGTTTATTTTTGAGAGACAGATAGAGATGAGCAGGGGAGGGGCAGAGAGAGAGGGGGAGACACAGAATCCAAAGCAGGCTTCACGCTCTGAGCTGTCAGCACAGAGCCCATTGCTGGGCTTGAACTCACGGAATCATGGGATCATGATCTGAGCCAAAGTCAGACGCTCAACCAGCTGAGTCACCCAGGGGCACCCCAAGCCTCATTTCTACTAAAAAAAAATGACCTACCATGTTCAATTAGCTGGTAAATACATGAATTTTTAAAGACTGACCAGTTCATAAGTATAGAGCAATTATAGTTATTTAAATGAAGGAAAGTCAGTCTAGTATTACACATGGTGTCTGATTATGTACCTCTTTAATCCTTTAGCACGGCCCTGACTGAATCGAAATCAGATGGCTATGAGGAATTCACCAGTGAAATGTGAGATATAAATGAATAAAGATAAATATATATTTATATGCACATATGTATGTATACATTTATATGCACACAGACACACAAAGACACGTTCAAAAACAAATACTATGAGCGAAAGGGATAAGGTTTCCAAATGCATTCTCAGGATCATCCATGACAATACGGTGTCTTTGTTTCTGAATCTTCTCACTGGAGCACCTGTAGGTAACTTCCTATCTTTTTAGATCTGTTTGGATCAAAGAGGAGCAGGTCCTAAGAGGAATCCTTCCTCCTCTTAGTGTCTAGAAGCCAAAACCTTTGAAAATTTCCAGCGTGCCTATGTATGAGTCTTACTAGGCTGGGTAAAGAGGGAACAGAATCCTACTAAGACAAAAGAGGAGGTGCCAGTAGCCAGGGGACAGAGGAGCCCTCAGCAGAAAGAAAGGTGCTAATTGAACCTGGATCGTTCACCCTCCAAGAGTTCTGCCACCATATGAGGCTGCTGTCCCAGATCCAAACCTATAGTCACATGGAGGGAGCCCCGCCTCAGGCCTGCAGTTACTTGACACTATCTGAGGGCAGAGAAGGCAAGAGTGGTAAAAGGAGATGAAGGAGGGACTTGACAAGCAGAACATTTGGGAGGGAAGAAGGATGTATACTTGCAAATTGAGGTTGAATTGAAATAATTTCCACCATGAAAGGCTGGTACACACTGAACCAGCATCAGTAGAAAAGATCTGTACTTAACTCTTGAATCACTCATGTTTTTGCTAGGTCTAAAATACATATTACAAACATATAAAGCTTCATTTCTAGGAAAAATGAGATATTGGGTTTCAAATAACTAATTTGCAGGCAAATTTTCTAAGTAGCAACCAGTTTATAATTTCAAGAGTAATCGTAACCAATTTGAACTAAATCAGTAAGTCTAGAAGTCATGTGGTATCTAACTATGTCTACTTTTAATCCTTTAGAACTGCCATGAGTGAATGGACAGCAGTATCCTCCAAAGGACCCTCCAATGCAAAGTGAGCTATGATGAATACATACATAAATATGTGTCTGTACACACACATATTGGGATTTGGGATGGGATTTGGGATGTTCACTCCCCGTGGGGATACACAGTTCTCTTGATACTGTTTGTAAAGTCTTCTCATGGTAAGCTTCTATATGTAATATAGAATCAAGGATTTTTGAATCAAGGTAGAAGAAAGATGAATGGGTTATAGAAGGAGTTCTCTCACCCCCAGTCTTCACCCTCGGTTATGAGCAGCCAAACTGATAGGAAATTTTCAGATTGCCTGTATCTGAGTCTGTACTAGGGTAGGAAGGAGAATACTAGTAAATTATAAACAGCAAACATATGGGGGGACAGGATGCAGAGGGTGTCTCAGCAGAAAATAATTGAGCCTATAGACTTGGATCTGTGTATGTTTGCCACCATTTGCAGCTGGGGGGTGCCCCAAGCCCAGACCTACCATCATATTGGATAGAGCCATTGACTCAGACCTGTAGTGATCTGATACTACCTGAGGGGCAGGAAAGACATCCCTGATTCCTAAAAAGCACAGATGGGTTGGAAAGACTTGCAAATGAGGAAATTAGATTGGTCAAGAGAGGTGTATTCCTACGCTGAGGTAAATAAATAAATCCCACCCAAAAAGAATGTTACACATTGAGTCAGATTCAGTAGTAAAGAACTGTACCTAAATCTTGAGTCATTAATTTTTTTGACAGGTGCAAGGTATTCATTACAAAGACAAAAAGCCTCATTTCTAGGGGGAAACGACATACCAGGTTTCAAATAACTGATTTATATGTAAATTTTAAAAGAGTTAACTATCTTGTAATTTGGAGAGTAATTTTAACTAACTGACCTAAAGTATTTAATGTAGAATATCATGTAGTGTCTGACTCTGTCCCATTTTTATCCCCTAGCATTGCCTTGAGTGAACTGACAACAGTAACTTCTGGTGAAATCATCAACGAAATGTGAGATATAAATAGAGATGTAAACAGAACTATACATGTATAAAGACACATATGGAGACGGTGGGAGGGAGAGAGACTGAGATTTGGAGGTTCATTTTCAGGAGCATTCAAGACATTACAGTGTCTTTTTTTTTTCCTTCTGTGTCTTCCTTGTTTTTTTTTTTTTAAATTTTAAATCCTAGTTAACATATAGTATAATAATGATTTCAAGAGTAGAATTTAGTGATTCATCACTTACACATAACATCCGGTGCTCATTCCAACAAGTGCCTTCCTTAATGCTCATCATCCATTTAGCCCATCCCCCACCCAACACCCCACCAGCAACCCTCAGTTTGTTCTCTGCATTTAAGTCTTTGGTGGTTTGTGTCTCTCTCTCTCTGTTTTTATCTCATTTTTGCTTCCCTTCCCCTATGTTTATCCGTTTTGTTTCTTAAATTCCACATGAGTGAAATCGTATAATACGTGTCTTTCTCTGACTTATTTCAATGAGCATAATACACCCTAGTTCCATCCACGTTGTTGCAAATGGCAAGATTTCATTCTTTTTGGTCACTGAGTAATATTCAAATATATATATATATACACACACCACATCTTCTTTATCCATTCATCAAACAGTGGACATTTGGGCTCTTTCCATGCTTTAGCTATTGTTGATAGTGCTGCTATAAACATTAGGGTACATGTGCCCCTACGAATCAGCATGTTTGTATCCTTTGGATAAATACCTAGTAGTACAACTACTGGGTTGTAGGGTAGTTCTATTTTTATTTTCTTGAGGAACCTCCATACTATTTTCCAGAAGACACTGAGAGTCTTTGACACCATTTCCAAATTACTGTGGCATACGAAAGTGACTTTGTCTCCAGTTTAGACAGAGTTGGATAAAAGAGAAACAGGTCATGAGGGGATGCATCTTATTCCTCTCCTGTTTGTCAGCCCTAGCTAGTGGCCACCCAAACCCCTAGGAAATGTCAAAATGCCCCATGTATGAGACTCTAACGGAAGCGGAACAAAGGGGCACCTGGGTGGCTCAGTCAGTTAAGCATCTGACTCTTGATTTCTGCTCAGATCATGATCTCATGGTTCCTGGGATTAAGCCCCGTGTTGGGCTCTGCACTGACAGCATGGAGTCTGCTTGGGATTCTCTTTCTCTCTTTCTCTCTTCTCCTCCCCTGTTCATGCTCTCTCATGCTCTCTTTATCAAAATAAATAAATAAGCTTAAAAAAATAAAGTAGAACAACAGAGGAGATAAACCCATTTTGGAGCAGGGAGAAGATTCAGGAGTCAAGAAAATGTACACAAACTTGATTTATTAAGTTTTTGTCCACAGGAGTAAGAGTCTCATTTTAAGCATATAAAGCCTCATTTGTAGGGAAACACTGAATGCCAGGTATCAAAGGCTGATTAAATTATTTTTAAGTCCACTTGAGTACAAATTGTAGCCAAATTGTACCTAATTTTCATATAAAAATTAAACAAATCTAGAGAGACACGTGAAGTCTTAAAATGTGCATTTTTAATCCTTTAGCAATGACCCAAGTCAGGGGAAAAAAGTAACTGGTGTTGACCCTTTGATGAAAGGTAAGATATAAATACATGGAGATAGAGGAAGGGAGATACTGAGATTTGTGAAGTTCATTCAGGAAAGTGCTCATGGCAATACACAGTTTCTTTGACACTTTATCTCAAGTCTTTGCAAGCTTCAGAATGTAACTTTCTTTTCTGGGTCTATTTGGGGCAAGGAGACCAGGTCATAAAAGGAAATAGTCTGTTACTTTTTGTAGCAGCCAAAACACTTAGGAAACTATGAAATTGCCCAGGTATGAGATGACATACCCCCTGAGTGTATGGGGCCAAGAGAGGACAGAATTGAATTTGGAGCAAGGAGGAATCAGCAGTGGACAGGGAGCAGAGGAACCCTCAGCACAAAAAAATGGAGCTCGTAAACCCTGGATATGCCTCTTACCCTCCAGAGTGCTGCCACCATGTGAGGGTGGTACCCCAAACCCACTATCACACTGGAGGCAGCCCCTAACTCAGGTCAGGAGGTATTTGATCCTTTCTGAGGTGCAGGAAAGACCTCTATGATTCTTGAAGGGTTAATAGGTGGTGTAGGGAGTTAAGACAAAATTACAAGGGCAAGCAAGATTAGTATCTACAGACTGAGGTTGAATTTGAAGCAAATTTAACCACAAAATGGTATTATATTTGGGGATTAAAAGAAGTATACATAAACTTGATTTTATTAATTTTTTCTACAGGACTAAGATTTTCATTACAAACATGTAAAGTTAGTTTCTAGGGAAATATTATATACCTGGTTTCAATGAACTGATTAGGATGTTATATTCTTAGGTCAGCCAGATTATAAATCTAGAGTAATTGACACTAATTTGCTTTTAAAAATTAGTCTAGAAAGACATGGAGTCTTACAATGTGCATTTTAAATCCCTTAGCTATGACTCAAGTGAGTTGAAAAGAGTAACCTGTGTTAAAGCGCCCAAGGAAAGGTGAGATATAAATATATACAGAGAGAGGAAGGGGCATACTAAAGTTTATGAGGTCAAATTAGTTATGAACTGCTTGTTTCTAACAATTATGTACATCCTACCAAGTTATCCATGATATGTGAAGAGTAGAAGGTGGTGGGAGGGACTCAGATTCCAAATAACTAATTGACATATTTTTAAGAGTTCAATTAGTTTATATATTCTATAGCAAATGTATCAATTTCAACCAAAAAAATCAAGTCTATGAACTCACTTAGCTCTATGTACATTTTTAATCCTTCACACTGACTTGAATAAAGTGGCATCGGAAGTATTTGACTACTGTGATATATTTTACCTCTCAACGATGGTGCATTAAAGACTACTGATGTCATTTATTTGGATCAGTGATATATATATATATATATATATATATAGAGAGAGAGAGAGAGAGAGAGAGAGAGAGAGAGAGCGCGCGAGCGCACACCCAAGAAAGACAGACAAAGAGGATGAAAGAGGCAGAAGACAGAAAGGAGACAAAGTGGGGGGTGCGGGAGGGAAGGGGAAGGAGAGGGGTAGAGGGTAGGGTTGAGGGAGAGACGGGATGGGGGAGGGGAAGAGAAAACTAGAGAGATTTGGAAGTATCCATGAGAATACAGTCTTCTGGACAATAAGTCTAAAATTCTTCCTAAAAATTTAGGCCATCCAGTGAACTAAGTCATGTTTGCTATATCCTTTAGATTCAAGGAATTCTTGTTCAAATACATTTTCACAACGCTCGTCCATGTAGCAAATTTCTAATGACATGTTTTTGCATTTGTTGGTGGTTAAAGTATAATGGAACGACTCTCCAGGTTCCATGATGATGATGATGAAGACATTGGCTTTCTCAATTCATATGAGTAAGTCAGTTTGAAGTTTGGAGGAGGGGGGTCATCAGTGGATCTCTTATCTTTGCAAAGGTAGAGCTTGTGTTGAGGCAAAAGAGAACTATGGAAAGGTATCAAAATGTTTGAGAGGGAGAGTACACAACAATGACTCAACTTCAATTTGCAGATAAGTACCATGCTTGAAAGAATTATTTTCACACATTCACAAATAAATGTTCATCTGGTTAAAAAATGTGAAAATATTCTGAATAGACACTAATTTTATTATAAAGTTTCTTCTTAACAGAGGATTGCAGAATTCTACTTATTCCTTAGTTGTGTTCCTTTCTCATTTTTTTTTCTGGATATATTCTGGTTCCCAGTTTTGTTAATTTTGTCTATGAGCAAATGGGACCCAGAACACAAGTGAACACATTTTTCTGATTAAAGGCCTCTTCATGCTCACTGGAATTTTGTTAATTTTGACTTGTTTCTGAGTAATCTCCCTGAGAGTAAGTACTTCCTATTGCACTTGACCTGAAGGCATTTTTACTACGTACCCATGGCAAGGTAACAATACGTTCTTAGAATCACATGTGTTGGAACTGCAGAAATATTCATGAGATTTTTCTTCTGCTTTCCTCTTGGCCACTTATTTGACCATTTAGCAGCTTGTGCCAATATGTTGGAGAGTGAGTAGTGCTGAAGAGGAAATTAACTGGTCACTGCTGGAATTTGTTTGCTATCTAGACAAAGATTACATGGAAAATAAAGGGGGGAAACTAATGAATCCAAATAGTACTCCAGGCTACCCATGAATTCATTTCCATTTTCTACGACTTTTTATCATGGGCCATTACTGAAGAGTAAACTCTGCTATTTAATTAAATTTTAGGTCTTGATATTAGCTATACATTTTCTGCAATAAGACTGCCCAGGACTGAGGCAAAGTTTTTTAAGTTTTTAATTCCACTGTAGTTAACAGTGGAATATGGTGTTATATTAGTTTCAGGTGTACAATACAATGATCCATCAATTCCATACATTTCTCTATGCTCATTATGACAAATGCACCCCTAATCCCCATCACCTATTTATTCATCCTCCTACCCACCTCCCCTCTGGTAACCCACCTCCCCTCAGTTAAAAGTCTGTTTGCAGCCACTATGGAAAACAGTATGGAAGTTTCTCAAAAAGTTAAAAACAGAATTACCCTATGATCCAGCAATTGCGCTACTGGGTATTTACCCAAAGAATACAAAAACTCTAATTCAAATGGATACATGCACCCTTGTGTTTATAGCAGTGTTATTTACAATAGCCAAATTATGGAAGTAACCAAAGTGTCTATTGATTGATGAATAGATAAGGAAGATGTGGAAGATACACACACACACACACACACACACACACACACCCCTACATAATATGAATATTATTCATATTATTATTATTCATATTATTCAGCCATAAAAAAGAATGAAATCTTCCCATTTGAATGACATGGATGGAGCTAGAATATAATGCTAAGCAATGTAAGTCAGTTAGAGAAAGACAAATACCATACAATTTCATTCCTTTGTGGAATTTAAGAAACAAAACACGCAAAGGGGAAAAAAAGAGAGAGGCAAATTTTGAATAGACTGAGCAAGGCAAGCATTTCCTTCTTACCTCCTCCAAACAAAATAAAGTGGGGTTTTGTTTGTTTTGTTTTTTAAATTGCAAACACTTATTGCATAGATACTGGTATTTGCATTAATCCCTGTGAGATACACTGGTGTTTTCAGCCAGGGAGGTCTTATTAGATTTGGAGTAGGAGCTGAAATTAATGCTCGGCTTTGGCATCTAAGATTCACCTGGCACTTGGGAACTCACTAAATCTCTTTAAACTTTAGATCATCCATCTGTAAACAGGTACATTTCTATTTACAGTACCTATCTACTGGGTGTTACATAATTAAAAACTAATAATAAAAGTAAATAATAGGTGTAAAAGTGTTTTTAAAACTAAAGCACCATAAATAAGTTGTATGCTAAAAGCCAAAAATAACACAACAAAAGTTCTATTAGGAAAATCAGAAAATACAGACAATCAATAAATCTACCCATAAATAGTAATTCTTAATTTCTGAAACCTGTTATTTTAGGTTCTTTATACATGTTTTGTTTATGGATAAGGTATCATGCTTACATTCGTTTTTTATTAAGTTTTTTAATTTCAATGTACTTAACATACAGTGTTATATTTCGGGTGTACAATATAGTGATTGAACAGTTCTATATATTACTCAGTGCTCATCATAAGTGTACTCTTAATCCCCTTCACCTAGGTCATTCTTTTTCCCACCAACCTGTCCTCTGGTAATCCAGTTAAGAGTCTGTTTTTTGGTTTGTCTCTTTGTTCCCCTTTGTTTATTTCTTAAATTCCACATAGGAGTGAAATCATCTGGTATTTGTCTTTCTGTGACTTACTTCATTTAGCATTATACTCTCTAGCTCCATCCATGTCATTGCAAAAGGGAAGATTTCATTTCTTTTTATGGCTGAATAATATTCTGTTGTATGTATATACACATCTTCTTTATCCATTCATCTATCAGTGGACCCTTGGGCTGCTTCCATATCTTGGCTATTGTAAATAATGCTGCAGTAAACATAAGGGTGCACATATCTTTTCAAATTGGTGTTCCATATTCTTTGGGCTAATACCCCATAGTGCGATTACCGGATCACAGTGTAGTTCTTTTTTTTAATATTTTGAGGAAACTCCATACTGTTTTCCAGAGTGGTTGTACAGTTTGCATTCCCATCAATAGTGCATAAGCATTCCTTTTTCTCCACATCCTCCCCAACACTTGTTGTTTGTGTTATTGATTCCAGCCATTCTGACAGTGGGAGGTATTATCTCATTGATTTGCATCTCCCTGATGCCTTGGGATGTTGAGCATGTTTTCAAGTGTCTGTTGGCCATCTGTATGTCGTCTTTTGAGAAATGTCTGTTCATATCTCCTGCCCATTTTAAATTGGATTACTTGTTTTTTTTAGTGTTGAGTTGTAGTTCTTTGCATATTTTGGATACTAACCCTTTATCAGCTATGTCACTTGCAAACATCTTCTCCCATTCCATAGGTTGCCTTTTAGTTTTGTTGATTGTTTCCTTTGCTATGCAGAGCTTTTTATTTTCATGTAGTCCCAATAGTTTATTTTTGCCATGCTTATATGTGTTTAAAAATACATTTGTGCCTTAGTGATGTATTATGAATATATATTTCCAGGTTAATAAAATACACATATACATTTGATTATATATTTTTAACATTTCAAAATTTTTACTGAGGTTCTGCCAATAGCTGAGTTGATTTACTTTAACATTTTTAACAGCTGTGTAATAAATTTGTCATGGCATAGATGTGCCATAATTTATTTAAATAGATATAGCTGGACATCGTTTACAACTTTTACTGTTGCAAAAAGTGACAAAGATTTGAGACCAAATCTCTGTGTGTTATCATTTCCTTATGATAAGCTCTTAGAAGTGGAATTCTGTGTCAGAAGAAATGCTTATGAGGCTATTGATATTGATAAGCTCTCCTACACCAAGATACAGAGGTATGCATTTCCTCCCTACCCACACTAGTCATCTTTGATCTTATCAATATTAGTAAATATGTTTGTTCTAATGTACATCTCTTTGACATACTTTTTTCATAGAGTTGAATTTCTTTATTGGCAAAATACCTTTGCCCATTTAAAATTGTGTTTTGTATCTCTGTTGTTGGATTGAAAACTTAAATATATCGATCTTTATTATATCCTATATAGGGCAAGTAATTTTTCCCAGTTTCTCTAGCTTTTCACTATACAGAAACTTATAATTTTCATGCAATAGAATATATCTATACTTTATGATTCATGCCTTTAGGGTCATACTTAGAAAGTATCTACTCAAGATTTTCAAAATTTCTACTATATTTTGAAATTATTTTCTACGTTTAAATGAAACATCTTCCCAGAATTTATTTTGCATTAAGGTATAAAGTGTAGGAATCTATTTTTCTCCCATGTGACTACTAGTTTTCCCACGTCAAAATTGCATCACCCTCCATTTTCTTTGCCCCATTTTAATTATCTTTACTGTGCTTATCACCCTATAACTTACGATGATACTTGCTTATTTACTGTATTTATGGTCTATCTTCACAACAAGAATGCAAGCACAATAAAGGAATAAAATTTTTTCTATTTTAATTGCTATCTGTATAGTGTCTAAAGCAGTTCCATGGCACATAGTAGGCATTCAATGAGTTTGGTTGAATCAATTAACCCTTTATTGAAAAAAATTATCTTTTTCAATGATTTTTAAATCCCTTTCTATTATATTATGAATCTTTACATACTTGTTGCTTCCAGAATCTATTTTATTCCATGATTTTACTAGTACACTTTTCACACATTAAAGTATAATTTACAGCACACTAAGACATTTTTTTAACTTAAGATACTTATATGTGATGAATTTCATGCATTTTGCGGCAATTCTGTGAGTTTTGACTAATACATTCATGTAACCACCACCATAATCATGATAGAATGATTCTAACATGCCCTTAAAATTTCTCAAGTCCCTTTGTGTTCAGCTCCTCCTACAACCCACCCTGTGGCAATCACTGATCTGTTTTCTGTCCTTATAGTTTTACCTTTTCCAGAATGTTATTTAATGGATTTGAGCACAATTTTAGCCAACTAAAATTGGCCTCTTACATGTAGCATAATGTATTGGAGATTTAACCATATTAATACATGTGTCAGTAGTCTCTTTTTGTTCCTGACTTGTATTCCATTATTTGAACATAACCATATTTTCTTATCCATTCAGTCATTAATGGTCATTTGTATTATTTCCAGTTTGGGCCTGTTACGAATAATGTGGTATGAACATTTGTGAGCAAAGCTTTGTGTAGACATAAGTTTCATTTATCTTTGGTGAATACTGAGGAATAGAATTGCTGAATCTTGGGGCATCATCACCTGGGTGGATCAGTCAGTTAAGTATCCGCAGCCACCAGTGGCCCTTCCCTTCCTTGCATGGCCAGTGTTTTTGAGGAGATCGAGGCCTGCCATCAGGACACCCTTCATTATAAGGGAGGTGCCCCAGAGCCCCTGACTTTGAACACTGAACAGCATTTTTTCTGCATATTCTGCTTGATAGGAATATGGAGGGAGGATGGGATCTCTACATTCTCAAGATAGTGATTAACAGGCATTTGGGTTATGCTTGCATGAACTAGCTATCCAGCAGGTACCATATACTCCATCCCAGCACACCCTGAATGGCCTGTACATTCTTTACGTGCTCCTCTTCCATGATGTTCCTGGGGCCAGGTATGCTGAGGTGCACTGCAATCAAATCCCACAGCAACAGTATAAGCCACAACATCCAAATAATAGAACACAAATAGCTAAGAAACTACAAAAACCATTTTTCCAGGAAGAAGGCACGTGCTTTATTTAAACAAGCACTAACAAGACCAGTGTCCAGGGAATCAATAGCTTTAATATCTGTGCTGAAACTAGCCATGGCTTGAGAAATGTGGAATAGTCAGGTATATACGTTCTGCAATCTGCCTTGATGATGACATATGTCAGAAACCATCCTACTTTGCAGAACTACTTTTCTCATTTGGAAACCCTCCCCGGTAAGGAGGATGATTACCTTACGTGTGGAATTAAAGGTGGCAACCATGCATTTGGCTAAGGTCTGTACCCACCATTTTATGTCAGTTGTGGCCACAGAGGGGAGAGAGTGGACAGGGGATGGAACCATCAAGATGATCTGTTGGTTCTATATCG
Source organism: Acinonyx jubatus (assembly GCF_027475565.1). Lineage (NCBI taxonomy): Eukaryota > Metazoa > Chordata > Mammalia > Carnivora > Felidae > Acinonyx > Acinonyx jubatus. The sequence continues at coordinate 18,871,228 of NC_069380.1, read as the reverse complement.
GGCCCTGACCACCTCCCAGTTGGTAAGCTTCTCCTGTAACTGGGTGAGTATACAGCCTGGCAGGTAGGGCCACCCCTAGGTGCAGCACCTAGTCTAGTTATAGGTTAAGTAGGGACAGCCATGAGTACCACATGTCCAGAGCCATCCCCACAGAGAGAGGAAGGCACCCACAGGAACGGATGCATGTTGTTTCCACAGCCAAGTATCAGCAGTGATGAGTACAGTGTTAATTGCACTGTTGTGTGCATGTCCATCCTACGTTATGACCTATAGCATTTGTGGTCCTGTTGCGCCTCACTATGCACCATGGGGCCACTCCCATAATTTGCACCTGGGTTGCAGTCAATCATCCCAAGCCATCCCAATGGCATATTCCATTGGCAGAGTCTTATTTATTCCCATATCGATTGGAAAATTTTGTCCTTTGTGTCTTCCTGGGTGGGAAGCCTGAACACTTAGCGAATATGGGTCAGTCCGGGTAGGGGCCCTAAAGGTGTTACACCAAGGGTAGAAGCCTTCCCAAATGCTGAGGTTGGCGGCTTGGATTCCCCAGAGGAGGCCCACGGTCGCTGTTAGGGGGAGTTCACTATACACCCAACAGTTGGTCTTATTCTGTAGAGAAGCTATAGTCAGGGCCCACTCAGTAAACAGGTTTCTTATGCAGAATCTAAGGGCAAAAAGTAAGCTGTTGAGTAGGCACCAGAAAAGGAAAGTCCCAGTTGTCTAATAGAATGCAGGAAGTGGTGGTGTTCTGAGATAACCCCACCCTTGGCAGCAGTTTAGCTCCAGGTTTGCAGTACTAAATTGTTTGTTCCCCTTCTGCTACAAGGTGGGTCAAATCTGAAAAGGTTATGGGGGTAAAACAATGCTCCACAAGGCAATTATGATAGTGTCCCTTTTTTATGAGAGGCCTAGGGTTCTTTTCATTGTTTTCAGTGGAGTGGGGTGAAGAAATGGGGTGATGGTTAGGACCTGTTCTATCCCTATCCCTATAGGGTCAAAAACCCAAAACACTGTGGGCTTGTTTGCCATTTCCAGGGACAGGCAATTACATGTTCCCCTGTAAATAGATCTTGTGGCAAGGGCAGTAAAAGATTCCCTTGTGTTCCTACCTGCAGCAAAGAACATCTTTCCTGCATGCTGTCTACTTATATTCTAAGGGTGACATCAGGCCCTTGCGTGAGTATAGGCACTGGGTCGACTGGAATGTACATGTTTGTTTAATGTCCATATAGCTGTTGACAGGTGATGTGTCCAAAAGGCCAGTGAATGGGTTTCTAGTTAGTTGTTTCAACAGGCCACTCCTGCATTCTATCAACCCAGCTGGGGTGGGATTATATGGTAGATGGAAATGCCAATGGACGTCTTGAGCTTTTGCCCACACTTGCACTTCATGTCCTCTGAAGTGGGAGCCTTATTTGCTGTCAGGGTCAGTGGGCACCCTGTATGCAGCACACAGCTGTTCCAGGCCACAGATGGTGGCCCTCTGTGTGGTACATTTACTGGGGTTGGCTTGCAGGTGTCCTGAATAAGTGTCACACATGTCAAAACATAACAGCAGCCATCAGAGAGAGGCAGGGGACCAATATAGTCAATCTGCCATCTCTGAATGGGGTGCCCCCTCTCCACTATCTGTCTGGTGTCTCTCAGTAAAGGTCATAGTCAATCCTGGGCACAGGTTGGGCCTTCTTGGCAGATGGTTGCAATGTCTTTGTCATGCAGCGGCAAGCCCCAGTTCTTAGCAATGGCCCACAACGTCTGTTGTCCTCGATTTCTCATGCTGTGTAACCAGGTGGCAGTGTCTTCCATTGGAATGTCTTCTAGGAGGTGGATGCAGCCCAATTCATCAGCCTGTCGGTTACCAGGTGGGGTGTGTGCATCTACATGGTAAACAGTAATGTTGACCTCATGTGCATTGGAGTTCTACATGTTGTTTCCCAAAGTGGTCACCCTGCCACCATCTAGTCCTGTGCCTCCCATTGGAGAAGCCAATGGCTGGTCCCTTGTAGATTTCCCAGCTATCTATTCATAGAACAGTGGAATCGGGCTCATGGAACAATACCATCTATGCTGTTTGCAATTCAGCCCACTGCAGTGGGCTACTATGTCCAGTGCCAGAATCTTTCCAGATACTTTCAGTTGAGGGTTGGATGGCAATAGCTGTCAAGGTGCAGGGGTCACCTCTTGTTGACTCTTCAGTGTACAGGCATGCTCAGGGATCGGTCCACCTCCTTTCTGCATAAAGAGTGGCAGCTGAGGTGGCTTTGCTGCCTCAGCTAGCTAATGGCTGTCCTTCAGAGGTGACATGAGTCATGAGGCCAAGAATGGAGTACAGATCTACAATAAGAGGGATGTACTATGTTGTTGCAAGAACCACCTGCCCCCCCTGCCATTTGGCTACAGTCTGGATTTTTGGGCAATGCCTGACTTGGACTCTTGAAATGTATCCTTTAGCCATCCTGCTCTAGGGTACTGAATGCGAATGGTCACTGGGATTCTTTTAGTCATGTCTTCTACTTGCTGTAAGGCCTGGTAAGTAGCACACAGGTGTTCTAAAATGCAATACCACATTGCAGCTTCTTTCCGTAACTGTGACCGGAAACCTAACAGTATGCATTTGTGCCCTTGCCATTGCTACAAGTTCCATCTAAACCCCCTCTGGGTGACTGGCTGCATCCATTCAAATGGTTGTCCCTATACACAAACACCTAAGGCCGCCTGTTTAACAGCCACCTTGGCTTGAATGCTTCTCTTTCCTTTGAGGACCAGTCCCACTGGGATTCCGTTTTTACCAATCTGTGAAGGGGCTGAAGCACTTGAGCCAAGTGAGGGATAAATGGACACGAATACCCTAAGAAACCTCGGGAAGTTTGCAACTGCTTTGAGGTGGTGGGACATGGATATTTTACTAATAACTGCTGCAGGAACAAGTTTTTTTTAATTCCAGTATAATTAACATACAGTGTCATATTAGTTTCAGGTGTACAATATAGTGATTCAACAATTCTATACATTCCTCAGCTCTCGTTATGATAAATGTACTTTTTAATCCCCTTCACCTATTTGACCCATCCTCCACCTACCTCTCATCTATAACCATCAGTTCTCTATATTTAAGTGTCTGATTTTTTTGTCTCTTTATTTCTTTAAAAAAATTTTTTTAGGTTTATTTATTTATTTTGAGAGAGAGAGAGAGAGAGAGCAAGGGAGGGGCAGAGGAAGAGGGAAAGAGAGAAAGAATCCCAAGCAGGCTCTGCACTGCCAGTGCAGAGCCCAGTACAGGGCTTGAACCCACAAACTGTGAGATCATGACCTGAGCCAAAACCAAAAGTCAGACGCTTAACCGATTGACCCACCCAGGGACCCCTTGTCTCTGTTTGTTTGTTTTGCTTCTTAAATTCCACATTTGGTATTTGTCTTTCTCTGGCTTATTTTACTTAGCATTATACTCTCTAGATCTGTCCAGGTTGTTGCAAATGGCAAAATTTCATTTTTTATGGCTGAATGATATTCCATTTTGTATATATTCCACCTCTTCTTTAGGCATTCATCTATCAGTGGACACTTGGCTTGCTTTCACAATTTGGCTATTGTGAATAATGTTGCAGTAAACATTCAAATTCATATTTTTTGGGTAAATACTCAGTTGTAGAATTAATGGATCATATGGTAATTCTATTTTTAGCTTTTTGAGGAATCTCTGTCTGTTTTCCACAGTGGCTGCACCAGATGGTATTGCCACCTACAGTGCTTGAGGGTTCCTTTTTCTCCACAGCCTCACCAACACCTGTTTCTTGTGTGCTTGATTTTAGCAATTCTGACAGGTGTGAGGAGATAGGTCATTGTGGTTTTGATTTGCATTTCTCTAATAATAAGTGATGTTGAGCATCTTTTCATGTATCTGTTGGCTATCTGTATGTCTTGTTGGAGAAATGTCTTCTGCCCATTTTTTAATTGGATTGTTTGGGGTTTTTTGGTGTTGAGTTGTATAAGTTCTTTATATATTTTGGATACTAACCCTGTTTTTCAGGTATGTAATTTGCAAATATCCTTTCACATTCAGACAGTTGTCTTTTCATTTGGTTGATTGTTTCCTTGACTCTACAAGAGCTCTTAATTTTGATGTTGTCCAAGTTGTTTCATTTTGCTTTGGTTTTCCTCACGTTAGGTGACATATATAGAAAAATGTTGCTATGGCTGATCTCAAAGAAATTACTGCCTATGTTTTCTTCATTGAACTTTATAATTTGAGGTCTCATATTTAGGCCCTTAATCTGTTGTGAGTTTGTTCATGTGTGTGGTGTAAGAAAGTGGTCCAGTTTCACTCCTTTATATGTAGCTGTCCAGTTTTCCTGACACCATTTGTTAAAGAGACAATCTTTTCCCCATGGTATATGCTTGCCTCCTTTGTCGTAGATTAATTTGCCATAAAAGCATGGGTTTATTTCTGGGCTCTCTGTTCTGTTCCATTTGCCTGTCTGTTTTTGTGCCAATACTATACTGTTGTGATTGCTACAACTTTGTAGTGTATCTTGATATCTGGGATTATGACACTTCCAACTTTGTTGTTGTTTGTCAAGACTGATTAGGTTATTTGATGTCTCTTGTGGTCCCAAACAAATTTTTAGGATTATTTGTTCTAGTTCTATGAAAGTGCTTTTGGTGCTCTGATAGGGATTACATTAAATATGTAGATTGCTTTGGGTAGTATGGCTATTTTAACAATATTTGTTTTCCCAGTCCATGACCATGGAATGGCTTCCATTTGTTTGCTTTCCTTTTTTCATTGATGTTTGATAGTATTCAAAGTACAGGTCTTCCATCTCCTTGGGTAAGTTTATTCCTAGGTAGTTTACTCTTTTTGGTGCAGTTACAAATGGGATTGTTTTCTTAATTTGTCTTTCTGCTACTTCTTTATTAATGTATAGAAGTGCAACAGATTTCTGTATATTAATTTGGTATTGTGGGAGTTTACTGACTTTATCAGTTATAGTAGTTTTGGTGGAGTCTTTAGGGTTTTCTGTATATAGTTTTAGGTCATCTGTAAGCAGAGCCTCTAATATTCTCTTTACCAATTTAAATTCCTTTTGTTTCTTTTTTCTTGTCTGATTGCTGTGGCTAGGACTTTCAGTATCATGTTGAATAAAAATGGTGAGAGTGGACATCCTTGTCTTGTTCTATATCTTAGAGGAAAAGCTCTCAGTTTTCACCATTGATTATGATGTTATTGTGGGTTTGTCATATATGGCCTCTATTTTATTGAGGTATGTTCCCTCTAAAGCTACTTTTATTGAGTTTTTATCATTAATGTATGTTGTATTTTATCAGGTGCCTTTTCTACATCAATTGAAATAGCCATATATGTTTGATCCTTTCTCTGGTTGATATGTTGTATCACATTGATTTGTGAATATTGGCCCACTCTTGCATCCCTGGAATAAATCCCACTTGATTGTGGTGGAAAAAATTTTAATGCATTGTTGGATTTGATTTGTTACCATTTTGTTGAGGAATTTTGCATCTGTGTTCATCAAGATATTGGCCTCTAATTCTTTTTTTTGTAGTGTGTTTATCAGGTTTTGGTATTAGGATAATGCTGACCTTATAGAATGAATTTGGAAGCTTTCCTTCCTCTTCTATTTTTAGAATAATTTGAGAAGAATAGGTATTAACTCTTCTTTAAGTGTTTAATAGAGGGACGCCTGAGTGGCTCAGTTGGTTGAGCAACCGACTTTGGCTCAGGTCTTGATCTCACAGCTCATGAGTTCGAGTCCCACGTCAGGCTCTGTGCTGACAGCTTGGAGCCTGGAGCCTGCTTCAGATTCTGTCTCCCTCTCTCTCTGCCCCTAACCAGCTCGCATTCTGTCTCTGTCTGTCTCAAAAATAAATAAACATTTAAAAAATTTTTTAAAAAGTGTTTAATAGAATTCCCCTGTAAATCCATCTGGTCCTGGGCTTTTGTTTATCAGGAGTAGTTTCGATTACTGAATCAATTTCATGCTAGTAATTGGTCTGTTCCAATTTTTGATGTCTTCCTGATTCAATTTTGGGATGTTATGTTTCTAGTAATTATCCAGTTCTTGTAGGTTGTCCAGTTTGTTTGCATATAATTTTTTATGATATTCTCTTATAATTGTATTTTTGTGTGTTGGTCATTCTCTTCCCTGCTTCATTTCTGAATTTATTTGCATGCACTCGCCCTTGTGTGTGCTCTCTTGCTCTTGCTTTCCCTCTCTCCCTCTCCCTCCCTCTCTCTCTCTCTCCCTCTCTCTCTCTCTCAGTCTGACTAAAGGTTTACCAATTTTGTTGATCTTTTCAAAGAACCAGCTTCTGCTTTCATTTATCTGTTCTACTGTTTTTGTTTTTGTTTTAGTCTCCATTTCACTTATTTCTGCTCTAATCTTTATTATTTCTTTCCTTCTACTGGCTTTGGGCTTTGTCCTTTTTCCAGTTCCTTTAGGTGTAAGGTTAGGTTGTTCATTTGAGATATTTTGTGGTAGTTGAGGTGGGCTTGTATTGTTATAATCTTTCCTCTCAGAACAACTTTTGTTGCATCCAAAATTTATTTCTGGTTTCACACCATTGTGGTTGGAAAAGATGTATGATATGATTTCAATCCTTTTGAATTTGTTGAGATTTGATTTGTAGCCTAACATGTTATCTATTCTGGAGAATGTTCCATGTGCACTCAAAAAGAATGTATATTCTGCTGTTTTAGGATGGAGTGTTCTGAATATATGTGTTAGGTCCATCTGATCCAATGAGTCATTCAAAAACCACAGTTTCCTTGTTAATTTTCTGTCTGGATAATCTGTCCATTGATGTAAATGGGGGTATTAAAGTCCCCTACTATCATGCTACTACTCTCAATTTCTTGCTTTATATATATTAATAGTTGCTTTATGGATTTATGTTCTCCCAAGTTGAGTGCATAATTTATATTTGGGTGTATACAGTTGTGTTTTTTTGTTAGTTTGTTCCCTTTATCATTATGTCTCTTTGTCTCTTTGTTTAAAGACTTTTTTTTTTTATGTAAGTATTGCTATCCCAGCCATTTGCTTCCATTTGTATGGTAAATGTTTTTCCATCCCCTCACTTTCAATCTGTATGTCTTTAGATCTGAAATGAGTCTCTTGTAGGCAGCATATAGATATTTTTATCCATTCAGTCACTCTATGTCTTTTTATTGGAAAATTTAGTTCATTTACATTTTAAGTAATTATTAATAGGTATATGTACTTATTTGTTTTACAGTTGTTTTTGTAGTTCTTCTCTGTTCCTTCTCTTGCTCTCTCCCTTGTGGTTTGATGTCTCATTTAGTGATATGCTTGGATTCCTTTCTCTTTATTTTTTGCATAATCTATTACAGCTGTTTGATTTGTGATTATTAGTTTCATGTATAACATCTTATGCACATAGCAGTCTATATTAAATTGGTGGTTGCTTAAGTTTGAACCCTTTCTAAAAGCACTAAATTTTTACACACCCCGTGTTTTATGTATATGATGTCATACTTTGCATCCTTTTACTTTGTGAATCCCTTGAATGATTTTTATAGATATATTTGATTTTGCTGCTTTTTGCTTTAACCTCCATACTGATTTTATAAGTAACTAGTCTACTTACTATGTTTGTATTTACCTGTGGAATTTTTTCCTTTCATAATTTTCTTACTTTTGTTAATAGCCTTTTCTCTCCACTGAAAGAATTTCCTTTAACATTTCTTGTAAGACTTGCTTAGTAGTAATGAACTCCTTTCACTTTTGTCTGGGAAACTCTTGCTCTCTCCTATTCTGAATGACAGCCATGCTGGGTAGAATATTTTTGACTGTAGGTTTTTTTCCTTTCAGCACTTTGAATATATTATGCCACTCTCTTCTTCCCTGCAAAGTCTCTGCTGAAAAACCAGCTGATAGTCTTACGGGATTTCCTTTTTATGTAACTGCTTTATTTTCCTTTGCTGCTTTAAAAAATCTTTTTATCACTACCTTTGGCCTTTTAAATGTTATGTGTCATGGTGTGGAATTCTTTGTATTAATTTTGTTGGGAGCTCTCTGTGCCTCCTGGATCTGGGTGCCTGTTTCTGTCCCCAGATATGAGCAGTTTTCAACTATGATATCCTCAAATAAATTTTCTGCCCCCTTGTCCCTCTCTTCTCCTTTTGGGATTCCTATAATGTGAATGTTACTATGCTTGATGATTTTGCTTGATTCCCTTAACCTATTCACATTTTTATTCTTTTGTGTTGTTGTTGTTAAGCTTGGTTGCTTTCTGTTATTCTATCTTCCAGCTTGCTAATCCATTCTTCTGCCTCTGTTCTTTATTCCCTCTAGTGTTTTTTTTTTTAATTTCAGTTTTTGAGTTCTTCACTTCTGATTGGTTCTTTGTTATATTTTATATCTTTTTTACAGTTCTCCCTGAGGTCCTCCAGTCTTTTTTTTTTTTTCCAGTAAGTATCTTTGTGACCATTACTTTGACTTTTTTATCAGGCATATTGCTTACCTATGTTTCGTTTTAGCTCTTTTGCTGTAGTTTTGTCCTGTCCTTTCATTTATGACATATTCCTCTGTTCCCTTACTTTATCTAACTCACTGTGTTTGTTTCTATGTATCAGGAAAGTCAGTTATGTCTCTTGACCTTGAAAGTAGTGGCGTTATGAATAAGACGTTCTGTAGTGCCTTACCAAAAATAGGTATCTCCTACATGGATTGCATGCATTCTGCTCTTG